>NC_037677.1:58325949-58432048 GCF_003255815.1 Theropithecus gelada
TTTTTTTTTTTTTTTTTTTTTTTTTTTGAGACAGAGTCTCGCTCTGTAGCCCAGGCTGGAGTGCAGTGGCCGGATCTCAGCTCACTGCAAGCTCCGCCTCCCGGGCTTACGTCATTCTCCTGCCTCAGCCTCCTGAGTAGCTGGGACTACAGGCACCCGCCACCTCGCCCAGCTAAGTTTTTTTTGTGTTTTTTAGTAGAGACGGGGTTTCACCGTGTTAGCCAGGATGGTCTCAATCTCCTGACCTCGTGATACGCCCGTCTCGGCCTCCCAAAGTGCTGGGATTACAGGCTTGAGCCACCGCGCCCGGCCCAATATGTTTATTTCTAATGAAAGTTGTATTTCACTATTATAGCACACAGCTTCAAAAAGAAAACATTCACCTTTAGATTCTATGACTCTTGAAAAATAAAGCATTACAAATATCCACACCTATACATGCCACCCTCTTCCTTTTCATCCTAGCCTCCTTTCAGGAAAAGAGCCAGGTAACTGCAGTTAACTTGTATAACTGATTGATTACACCAGTACTTATTTCTCAAACCTGGGTCCATGGGAACCTACAGATAGGTGAATTTTACAATTTTAAGCTTAGGTCCTAATCATGAATTTTAAAAATAATTAAGTAGTACTGGACCCATCTGGCTAAAAAAGCACCTTATCACTGCTATGCACTACTGGTGCCTGTTTTGGTACTTGTCTTATTCTTAATATACTGGTCAGCATGTTGGACTAACTAATCTCAAAAAAAAAAAAAATTCAACCATCTACCTAAACAATGGACTCTTATTAAATGGTCCTTATACTTATAAATTCTCTTTTGCCCCAAAAATTCAAAATTTAAATATAATTTCATTTGAATTAGCTTTGTTTTTCTCAAACTATTTAGTTCATAGTTACTGACTTAACACTAAGAAAACAATAGTACAAGGAGTAATGTATCACAAGCCCATAATTCCTTGTCTGAAATCCTGTGGTCATGTATACATACTGCAATTCAAATATTTTTTTCAGATCTTAGAAAGGTAATATACTCTATATACTGTATAACTATACAGTATATGAGCTTACATCCCTAGCAGTATTCATATTTCTAGAGTGAAAGATAAGAACATTCATACTGTTAAAGGGTAATTTTTTTTAAATAAGGTAAAATCATAACCCTTACATAAATATAAAATGAATACATGCAAAAGATTTTACTGAATCTTTTAATTAATGAGAGAGCTAGTAAGACATTGTATCAGTTCAAAGAAGAATTCAAAGTACCACACATATACAGGCCATCAGGAATACTAAAGTGAATTTACAAATAGATATAAAGCTGGTATCCACAGGACAAGAAACAATTGGATAATACAGGGCACGATTCATTTGCATTTCTAGGGGCAAAAATTTTTTGCATTATCATCAGTTTCCTACAACTTACAGACTTGTAAAATAACTCAAAGACAATGTAAGGCATAGATAACCTAGAAGGATGCACTAGACAAGACATCCAGGAATCTTTTCCACCAATTTCAAATTCTTTCACAATTTTTCCTGACATTACTAAGTGGGATGAATAAAGATTATAATTTCACATCACTTCAGGTCAGACTTTGTTCCAAACTAATATAGAGAAAATTTATTTTAAGTTTTGTTTTCAGAACTTTGGGATTTGGGTCAATTTCTCATGAAGATGCTGAAAGGGTTTTCTTATCATTTTAACCACAGTATCTTACGATGGTTCTGATATTTGAAAACCAATTGATTTTTGGAGGCAAACAATAATGAATGAGGACATTATCTCCCATCAATATAATGTCATGTCAGAGTTCAAAGAACACAGGTGTGTTGTATCAGCCCACCAGGCTTCAGCCCCACTTGTCAAGTTACTCAGTGGGGGAAATCGCCTATCTGCTCTAGGCTTCAGTTTCCTCATCTGTAAAGAGATCTGAAAAGCCCCTTCAAATTCTAAAAAGCCAGAATTCCACCACTGACAACAGAAATCTAAGGGACCATGATGTGGCATGTGAAGAAACTATCATCAGGTGCCAGATAAAAATCTGCAGGCTCCCCCGCTCTGTCAAACTCCAGTGCAAAAATTATTTCTTCTATGTAGGCTTCTTCAATAAATCCACACCAAAGTTCAAATCCCAGCTCCAGTAAGTAGTAGTTGGATGGGCCTGGGAAGGTCACCAAACCTCTTCTGAGTCTCAATTTCCACATCTGGAGATTGAAAATAGTATCTAAACCCCCAACAGGTACTGGGTCTGTCTGGTGTCTCCATTTCCTCACTTTCTCTTCTAGTGGTTCCATTATCACATCTCTCCTCAAAAATTCTATATGCAGTGGACACTCTAAGCATTTATGGTTGAATTACTTTGTCCAGATATTCAGGTAGATTTCAATGTGTACATCCTGTTTCTTTACAATCAGATACCATGCCTTCAATCTTTTTCATCCTGCCACAGTGTTTCAGGCATTTTTGCCTTTAATCATTGTATTCTTTCACCCTTAACGAACTTCCTTCTCCCATCTTTTCCAACTCTTCCTCCAAACTCCAGCTCAGGAATCACCTTTTCATGCAGACTTCCCCGATGCCCTCCAGCTGGGTTAGTGCCCTTAGCAGGAGCTCCTAGAGGCCCCTAAACCCCTTCCCTCCTGACTCCTCTTCCTCCATCAGAGAGCATAGTATAATATGGGCTCAGGATCACTGTGTGCTCTTTTAGAACACGAGTTCCTCTAGGCAAAGTCAGAATATCACCCAACTTTGTATCCCTGGCACCAAGCCCATTGCCTGGCATATAGTTGGTAGTCAATATAAATTCCTGCAGAACTGAATTCATTTCCCCTTTACTACCTAATACAGGGATTGTAAATAGATAAATGATACCACTGCCTGACCCTGCAAGGAAGGAAATGGAGAGATTTCTGTCACTTGGGTTTGTCATTGTGTTAGAAAGGCAAGTGGCACACAGTTTTGGATTCCAGTGAGAGAGAGGCAGGACTGGTTGAGAAAGAGGAGCCAGTCAGCCCAGAGACAGAACACATGGGTCAGCGATCTAGACCAAGGAGAAAAACAGCTACATTTTCTAGAGTGGAGGCTGGACCAAGTCCCAGAGGTTAGAACAATACTGGCCAAAGTAAAGTTCAGGGACTATTTAATATCCACAGGAGGTTTCCTGATAGAGTTCCTGAGCAGAGACAGATGGGAAGGACTGTATGCCCTACTCTCCTCTTAAAGACACACATAGGCCCCTGAGTATATTCTAAGGAGCCCTAAAGTCAAGACAATTGTTGAATTTTGTTTGACTTAGGGCTGCCCAGCAGTCCTCGCCATGGAGCCCATCCATTTTAGGATTCCTAGAACACCATGCTGCTGGGAATAGGGGTCTAAACTAAGCCCAGAGTTAGATCTACGTAGGGAATACACACATAAGGAAGCTCAGGCAAGCGCTAGATGGCAGACCAAGTAACAGAAAAGAACCAGGACAAAAAAATTCAAAGACTGGACAATGAAGGCCAACTCAGAACCAGAGAAGGTGAGCTGGTGCTACAGATAACCCTTCTCTGTAGACTGTGGGTGTCTGAAAGGCAGACACCCTGCTCAGGTCATGCCTTTATCTCCAGGGCTTCAACATAACAGTCTGGACAGAGAGTTCTGGAGATCTGTAGAAGCTAGAGAATGAAATGGACCAAGGTAAGAACACACTCGCGGTCTCATATTGGTGTTCTGAACCCTGGATGAACATTAGAATTACCTAGGAGGCTGTAGAAACTACAGATTTCCCAGGCTCCCACCTCAGACTGGTTAAATTAGACATTAACCAGGGAATCCTTTGCTAGACAGAAGACTTCCACATACTTCCTATAGGAAAGTCCCACAGGTCAATCTCCCACCATAGCAAATGTGGAATCCACTAACAGAAGTATAGCCCTAGCCCATTAAGGGCAGGGAGGAGGAGAAGCTGCTGGCAGACATAGGGGTCTTCAGCCCCATCCCAATCCCTGCCCTAAGAGTCCTCTACAAAAAATGCCAGATTCTCCCAGAAAATGCCACTCTAGACTTTCCTTAAAAATAGCTTGGCTTCCTTGGAGGGGTCAGATCCATGGCCTTCAGAGAGAAAAGCATAAACACAACTCTTGCCAGACCAGGCTCTCAACACTTAAATCAGCCTGCTCTGAAGTCCAGATGAAGTTCCAAGAACAAGAAGAGTCTTCTATAAAGAGTTTAACAGCAGACCATGGTTATGCAAGGCGCCCAGTGCCAGCTCTCAAATGCTTCATGTCCAGAAGTTCAAATTAATTACTCCTTTACCAAACGAAAAGTGAGTTATGTCTTTCTGTCACTGCAGTCAGGATATTCTCCAGGCTGCCAAAAACATGTGCATACCCAAATACCAAAACTATGTAGGAAGGCTACAGAACGTCCTCACCAAAGACAAGACAGAATTTTCACTTCATAAATCAACAAGAAACTCCAAAAAGGCGGCCAGTTGAAAAGACAAGCTACGCTGATGAAATATTTTCTTAATTCACCTCATTCAGGGTAATTGCATTTTTTTAACTTCACGAACAAGTAATTTTTAATGTAAATAATAAAGCCGGAAAACCATGTACTCTTTTTGCATGTGGGATGACAAAGTTTTTATCTAAATTAATTAGGTGACTTTTCACTAGTAAAGATTTGTTGCTTTTACTTCAGACTTTGTTTTTAATAAAATCCCTTCCCACCCAGACCCTCACCCCACTGTTTAGATGAAATGGAAGGCAGTGGAGGTTAGTTCTAATGTGTTTCCGTGTCACTTTCCAAAGGATTACCAATAACGAAATCTGTAGTAGCATCCGTCTATGATCTACCCAGCTTCCCTTAGATGGGATAGAATGCAAATCCCAAGCCTATTTAGAATGTGTTTCAGATTTATTTCATCTCTACTTCATCATAGCTGGAAGTGTCAACCAAAATTCTAATATGTGTAATACCACCATACCACTTTACGCTTTGCAGTTTGCACTTTGAAACGTAAAATGAATGACAATGAATGGAAAACTCAAGCAATTTTGGCAAAAAAAAAAAAAAAGGCTAAATTCCTCCCCTTTAAAAGTAGAACATTCAACTTGGCCAAAAGTAAAGGTCCTCAGTTTACATTTTTCCTTCTATTTCTTATCTCCAGGTTTCCTATCCTACTTAGGAGGCTGAAAGAACAGGGTAGGGGGAAACAAAATTGCTTCCACAGCCTGTAATTTGTCTGGTATACTGGAACTGAGAAGCAGCCTTATGATACTCAAGCCTCAATCCATTTTATTATTATCATTATTATTATTTTAGTTTTGAGCACTCCATTTTTTTGGAGAATTTTTTCAGCTGTTTTAAGCAACTTTTTACAAAGTTCAATGAAAAGGGTTTTTAAAGTCTTGATTTCACTGTTCCCTGCATAGGAAAGGCCAATCTGTACATCATGTGTGCTTCTTTTGCCTGGATAAGGGTGCCACACTTGCACATGTGTATATATCACTTGCCTAAAAATTATCTTCCAAATTACCAAAATACTGCTTATCTAGCCAAAGGGGGGAAAAAAAATATATATATATATATACACACACATATATATCTCTCACATTCATAGAGGTGACACTCTCTTTTCACATCTCCAGGCTTGGAGGGAGGACCTTGGTTGTCATCAGCCAACTAACTCCTTGCTACTCAAAATACATTCCCTGGACCAGCAGCATTGGCATTGCTTGGGAGCTTGTTAGAGATGTAGATTCTCAAGTCCCAGCCAGACCTCCTGAATCAGAAATCTACATTTTAGCAGGATCCCCACCAGATACTCGTGCATGGCAAAGCGTGAGAAGAACTGGTCTGGTACAAACTCCCACTCACGGTAAGAAATAGTATCTTCTCTGAGAAGTTCCCTCAGCCTCTGTTGGGATCCTTCAAGAGTCGAGGTGTGCAGGTCTGTAAAACCCTAGCAGAGGCCTTTCTGGGTTTCAGCAGAGTAAAGCAGTCATTCCTCAAACCAGGCAGCAACTGGAGGAAGCACTGAGGGCCGGTGGCAGGAGGGGCCTCCCCCAGCCCGTGTGTCTCAACACAGCAGAGTCATTAATTAAGATCCGCCTGGCTGCTGGCAAAGCAGTCACTCTGGCGTTCCCTGTCTGCCTGGGACTGGCGTGAGGTGTGAGAATCTGAGTAGCCTTCTCTGTGGCTCTGTCCTGCTGGCGTTGATTGTGTATGATTAATGATTTAAAGGAATAAAAAGAGAAAGGTCAACTTCTGAGTTCAAGACAGAGCAGCTACATAGGGAGTAATTAAGATACTTGTGTAAGCATGATTAATAAGCACAAACTGGCACTCTGGGCAGTAAACAAGATGCAAGCAGATGGTTAGCATGGAAAAGGGTCTTTTTTTTCTTTCCTAAAAGCAATTTTTCAGCAGCTTGAAACTTGGCTTGTGAATTCTTTTCCTCCCCCAAGTCTCAAAAAACTCATTATCTCCACAACCTAAAAAAAAAAGAAAAAGAAAAAGAAAAAAGATGGTGAACACCTTCAATGCTCACTCATTCTCTTTTTGAAAAACCTTATTATTTTATTTTATTTTTACAGATAACTAGAGTTTGCTTGTAAAGTGGCTGCAACTCATCTTTGTTTCTCGCTGCCTTTCATGTCAGGCGTCCCATGAATTGGCGAGTCTGACAAGGTGGTTCACTGCGGAGCCTTTTAACTCCCACCCAGCACTTCTCCCCCCGTCCTGTGATGGGCAGAACAGAGGCATCAATGGTGGCATTTCTGGAGAGTGCTGGCAGGCAGGTGTCAGAGCCGTCCGGCAGGCGCCCCTCACAAACACTAATCAGCCCTGGTGTTCTTTTACAATCCATATCTAATTCGCAAGTTTCATTCTTTCTGAAAAACAATTACTAGGTTTTGAAGTTCATTGTGCATTTACTCAACTGTCTCTTCACATTAACGTAAAGTGGGAACAAGAAAAAATAGAGTCAGCAGGGAAGGGACATCAAAAGATGTTAAGAGCAGATGAAGGCTTTATTTTAAGAGTAATATAATTACAGATGTGTGCAATATTTTACAATAAATGGAACACAAAAGGTGTATCCTGTACCTTCAAGATAGTGTGTGTGTGCCTGTGTGTGTGTAAAGAGAGAGAGAGAAACAGAGAGGGAGAAAGACAGAGACACCCAGACACACACATTCCCATGGGGATGGGGAGAGATAGAGGGAAAAAGAGAAAGTCATCTATGACTTAGGAAAACAAAAAGTTCCTCCTAGGATCAAGAGTAAGGTAGGCATCTCACTTACTGAAGAGCAAGAAAATTGTAGGGCAATGATGGAGGAGGAAGCCTTGGTTTTCTCCCTCTTTGCTGAAAAGGAAAGAAGAAAGAAGGAAATGGAGAAAAAGAAAGAAAGGAAGTGACAGAGAGAGATTAAAGAGAGGGAGGGGGAGACACTTAAGATCCACTCTCTTAGCAAATCTCAAGTGTACAATACAGTGTTATAACTATGGTCACCATGCTATACATTAGATCCTCAGAACTTACTTATCTTATAACTGAAAGTTTATATCCTTTGACCAACAGTTGCCCATTTCCCCCATCTCCCAGTCCCTAGCGACCACCTTTCTATTCCCTGCTTCTATGAGTTTGACTTTTTTAGATTACACATATAAGTGAGATAATACAGTATTTGTCTTTTGGTGTCTGGCTTGTTTCACTTGGTTTAATGTCCTCCAGGTTCATCTGTGTTGTTGCACACGGCAGAATCCCCAATCATTTCACAATGTATATGTACATCAAATCATCATGTTGCATGTCTTCAATATACATGGTTTTTATTTGCCAATTCCACCTTAAATAAAGCTGGGGAAGAAAGAAAAAAAAAGAGAGGGAAGGGAGGGAGGCAGGAAGACAGAGAGAGGGGGAGAAAACAAAGGGAAGGGAAGAAAGTTGGGTTTTAAGCAAAAACTGGAAAGACACTTGCCAACCTTGATGAAGAAAGTGGCGAAAACTGAGAGTGCCTCTCCTGAATTTTGGTTCTTGAACTCCCTAAGAGGCACCATGAGTTGACAGCCACTGGATGACTCTTGCCCTTGAGCAGGGACAGACGTGCACTTTGTGTTGGCAATGTGCCATGCGTCTCCCCAGGCTGGCCTCAGCAAAGAGCCAGGTCTGTGTTTGCCCTTCTCAGCTGGTCCCAGGGGCCATCTACCTCATCTCCTGCCAGTGGGGCCAGGCCCATCAAGCTTCTCCAGCCACCATCAAACAATCATTTGGGCTCCAAACCTGAGCCCACAGCACTCCACTTGAATGCCCCAGAACTGGGAAGGACGGGACAGTGGCCCCTGCACTTAGGTAGGCACATGGCCTTAAAAACAGGTGGCTGACTGTATTCTCTTCTTCACCTCTACCCACCAAAATAGAGGACCCTACATTTCCCCCAGTAGAAAATTCTATTATCACCACATGTTTGGTCTCATACCTCAAACCTTTTATTTTTTCTCTTATACTGAACACCATCTTAGTGATTCTGACTCAGCATTTTCCAAAGGTGTTAGAAAAATAAAAATTTCCAGAGATGAAAATATTTGGAATACACTAGATTACTCAAAGTAAAATGGGGTTCTTTCTGCAGAAATCTTCAGTCCCTCTTAGATGTGAATGCGCTTTGGGAATTGTCCATGAGGAACTGACCTGACTTCAGAAGCCACCCGCCTCCAGAACTTGGATTCCACAGAATGTTCTTTGAGAAACAAAGATTCACATAAAAAAAGAAACCTTTTGCTATTTGAGGTTAGGAATTAATTTACCCTCTTTTTCCTTCCCCAGTCTGAACACTCCAGTCTCATAAGATTTTCCTTCAGAGATCTATTTTCTACCCTTTGAATCATTTTTTCACCAGCTTTCCCTGCCTCCCTTTTTTTTTTTTTTTTTTTTTTTCATTTTCTTTGAACTCTGGTAAGCAACTCTAGAGTTCCAACAAGGATCTCATTCACACCGTGTGCAGTGAAAAGGCTTTGCATGTCTCGTTCCCTTTAACACAGCTCCGGACTACACCGCGGTTTTTCTTATTCACCCCATATTATCTTCAAGTAGAGCCTGAGGTGTCTCTCCAGAGAATTCATATCCATTATTTTTATGTGCTCCAAGTCAATTAGCGGCAATGTTTGGGATAAGTACAAAAAAGTCTAAACACTGCAGAGCCAGAGAGAAGGGGAAGAAAGGAAATGCCCGCATCCAGCAGGGTCCACATTCCCAGCTCACATCTGCCTCTCTTGGGATACACTGTTTAGAGGAAGGCTTACAGAACCATGGCAGAGCATACACACTGATACTCTCCACAGCAAAAGAATAAAAATTAAGAAAAGAAATCCACACATCTACTGCCTTTCTTATTAGAGTCTATTCTTAGCCTAGGACCCATTACCCTGCACCGAAATTGCTTAAACAGCCTCCCCAGTTTGCCCCCCGGTTTGCCCCCCAACTCTCTCACCCTGGAAGCAAACCTAAAATCACAGGTCAAATGCCATTTCCACTACTATACCCCTCCTCTATTCAAAAACACATTGACTCTTCACAACAATCCTCAAAGGTACACACTGGTGTTATCCCCATTTTACAGATGAGAAAACTGAGAAAGCAGTTATGTAACCCATCTAGGGCCACACAGCTAGAAAGTGAGGGATCAGGGATTTGAACCCCAGGCAGTCTGGTTCCTGGTTCCAGGATTAGTGCTTGCCTGGCTGCCATGGCTCTCCAGTACCTGGCCCTACCCAACTGTCTGATCACAAATTTCCTGAGGTCCCAGCACACCATGATCCAAGTGCCTACCATGCTTTCACCCTCACCTTCCATTCTCCTCTCTGATTGCCTTATCAGGATCAGCTCAAGTGCCACCATCTTTAAGATCTTTCTGAGCACTCCAAATGACAGTGGCATTTCCTGTGAACTCTCACAGCAGGTGGTCCATCTCACCCAGCTCAGTGCTAAAGGACACTAAGTCTCATTTTTCACCATTGTTTTCAGTGTGCTGGTTGGTTTATCTCCTCAACTAGACTATAAACTCCTCGAGGCTTCAAATACCTGCTCGTAGACTGAAAAAGTACGTGGACAGCCTTCTACTGCTACCCAGTATGTTTTGACCATGCCAGGATTTCCCTGGTGCCAAGTCTGATTCCAAATTTTCTTCCACACTCCTTCCTCTCAAGCCTATGCCTCCATTTTATTGTCTCTCAGGCTGGCTCACAAATTGAAATAGAACACGATGCTTAATTTTACATCAACCTGTTAAGCCGCTTTAAAGACTTCAATATTCCCCAAATGTAGTTAAATATATGAACTTGCACTTAGAGTTGTCAACAACGCATTGATAATTTGTTTTATAGTTGCATGTTCATCTACAATCTGTTTAATGCAATCCAATACATTATTCCGGATGGTGATATATAAATTTAAGTCTTAGGCCATGAAATATCATTTAGGATTAAGATTCTAATCTCTTAACAGAGAAGATACCTGCTCACAAAAGCAAGCAGCTGAGGAGAGTCTCTGTGTAGAAAAGGCATCATCATTGTCCCCTTCAACAAGGAAATGAACTGCAGGACATGCCAGTCCTGGAGGACAGGAAAAATGGGACAAACAGGGGCTGGGGGAGTCATCTTCCTGCCTTCAAGCAAAGACTCCCTCACTCTATCAGCCTTACAAAGGAGTTTAAAATTCAGTCCCAAAGCACTGGGACTGCTACTCTTTGTCTCTGAAGTCCTCGGGTAAGAGTACAATAACAAGAACAGTAACAACAGCAACCAACAATAGCTAATTCATAGAATGCAACCATAGGCAGTGGGTACTTCTATTATTGTACAGATTGCACAGATAAAAAAACTAAGGCACAGAGGGGTACTTCAACTCATTCAAGGTCACATAGCCAGAAAGCAGCATGGCTGAGCCAAGCAGTCTGGCTCCAGAATCTGGGCTCTTAGCCACTACCTACTCTGCTAATCTCCCCCACACAAAACATTAGTCATCAGGCTAATTTCCAGGCTAAAGACTGGAAGACCAATACAAGTACTTTCAGATAAAATAATTGTTCAAAAAACTACTAGGGGGATGAGATAGAATGTGAGCTATGGTGAACAATTAAAACACAAACTAAAAATATAAGACATGCACTATCCTCAAAAAATTCACAACTAATGGAAGAAATGAGTCAACCAAGACGGGATCAGCAGAAGGTCACTCTAGTGCAAACAGATGGGTCACATGAGGGGAGCTCCAGGGAGAGAAGCGGATGACCAGGTCACGGAGGGGACAGGCTGGAGAGAGACAGCGGGATGAGAGATGTGCAGGTGAAGGGGCCCAGGCTCCACACACGTTTGAACCAAACACGCTTATCCAGATACAACCTAAAAAAAAGTCACTGACTAGTACATGAAACATCCGACATGCAGAGACACTGCAAGGCCCAAACCTTTCAGGGCAGGGGAACCAACCATAGCTTTCTCTCTGCCTGGAGATGTTTCTTCTCCTCTGAACAGACGCCAGTCACTCTAGCATACTGCCTCTCTCCACAGAGCCTGGTCCTGCCCGAACCTCAGGCTCTGGTTCTTTGTGACTGACTCCAACATCATCAGATGCTCCATGCCTGAACCCACCCGAAAACTGACTCTCCCAGACTCAAGCATGGCTGAAAGCTCTCAGGACACCAAAAATGATCAGTTGGGCCTCAAGGATGTGGATAGACCACGCGATGGTCTCCTGATGGTCTCCACATGACCAGATGCATGGCAGGTTGACCTAATAAGTCACCTGCCAAGGGAACTGGCAATCCCAACAGAATGGTCCACCTCCATGAACTGCAGCCGTCACAACCTTTACCAACTTTGTGCTTCACTGTTTAGAAGTGATATGTATCTCAGAAATGTCAAAATCCTTAGAGAAGTATGGTGATAAAATGAATACGCTGTTTGCTCTCCATACTGATACACCCAATTTCAGACTGTCAAAGTGCTTTTAGTTATAATAGGAAATGTACAAAGTTAGCTTTGCTTGTTTTGACAACCACAAAAAGGATTTATCAGTTATATATACCCGTTAAAATGTCGAGGTTCTCAAAGTAAAAATGGATTATAGCCAAATCCTAATATTATTAATGTTTTCATGATAACAAACACACATAACTTTTCAGACAGTTCTCCCCGCTGCCTCCATGGGGAAGAGTTTTGGAAATCCAGTCCACTTGCCAGAAATGTCTGTTATTTTTATGCAATAAGTCAAAAGAAGTCCATAAAAACTAGAGCAAAGTTAATTTTTTCTGTTTCGCTTCCAAAAGTGTCACATGATTGTGATTTCAAATACTTGAGCTGTAAGGATTTCTTTTCATTGTCTTCTCTTGTCTTCTCAAAGATGTGCTTTTCTCATTCTTGCTTTCATTGCTTCAAATATATGAAACTCCCACCATTTTCTCTGAAAACTCCTACAAAGACGTTGTCAAATTTCTAATTCTGTCAAACTTTCTTTTAAGTTGCATTACTGTGGGGTGATGCTGGTGTTCACATCTGTGTATGACTGTAGTTTGGTTTTACTTCTTGTGCTAAACTTACCCCAAGACAAATGAACTGGCAAATCTTCATGCCAGGAAATCTTTATAGAATAAAGAGAAAGAGAAGGGAGAGGACAAGAGCCAAACAATGAAATACTCCAGGTATTAAGGAAAATAGAAATGATTCAGAACTTCCCAATTATAGAGTTGAAAGCTAAATCTGGTGGCCTCCACCCTCCCATTTGTCTTGAAGCTCCATGAGTAAAATTCAACCAGTAAATTTAATATACTTCTGGGTGAGAACTGTTGATGGTTCCCATTCACCTTATATAAACTGAGTAGATTGATGAGCATTATCTCAGTCACCCTTTAGGACAACCTTGTGAAGATGTAATGTCTCCAATGTACAAGTAAGGCTCAGAGACAGTAAGACCCTTGCCCACAGTCATACAGCTGGTAAGTGATAGAGCCAAGGACTGGACCTTTCAGCCACCTCTTGCTGAAATGATCTAATTTCAGATTAAACTTACTATATCGCCAAAGGAAAAATCTTTCAACCAAAGATCTGCTTTCCAGCTTCACATTAGATTAGCCAATCCCTCCACCAAAGAAAGATGACACATTAGGGGCAGTGCCTGATCACGAGGGCTGTGACTTCCGGCACTGGGGACCAAATGTCCCTATGGAGGCCAACTCGGGGATTTTACTAAACAAATGCTGGACAACTACAAACTTCTTAACAGACGTAGAGAAGGCTGAGTCAGAGAGATGTGGAAAAAGGGTATACCTAGCAGGCAACAAAAATTCAGAAAGGAATGCTGATGACATTTTCTTTAAAACAATGTTCTGTGAAACTGATGTACAAACACAGGTTATTGGGCTCAAGTGTCAAGGAGTAGATTTTCACACACAAGTATAAGATCACACTTAAAGTTACAAACTAAAACTAAAGAAAAATCTCTTGAAAAGATTAGCAATATAAGTGTTTGTGATAAATTGAAGTTGTCTAGATGGCTCTTCAGCGAAATATACGTACATGTATATGTTACACAGCACATGCAAGGGCAACCCACAGGCACTCTCCCAAGACTGCCCAAAAAATTATATTTTCATTATTACAGTATATTGCATTCAACTGGATATTTACATTGTTACCCTGCAACTCTCCCTCGCTCCCCACTGCTTTGGGGAAGGGGCAAATTTAATTACTTTCAAATTAGATTTAGAGTCCTCCTTTATTAGACTTGAACCTAAACAAGAAGGGGACAAGAACTGAAAATTTTGACTTTTCCTTCAAGAGACCAGACCCTCACCCATCACCTCAAAGTGACAATTAGCAGTTTCTGCAGCACATTATATGAGAACTAACAAGGCAAAGAAATTGAGGGCAGGTTTTTCCCTTCACAATCCTGTCTGAAGCTTAAAAGAAAGCCTGAACACTAATGAATTCTGAATCTATGTCAGCTCAATAGAGAGCTAAGTCTTTTATCTTCACCTGGAATAAGAATGAAAGAAGAAAAACCCAACAGTTCATCCACTTCCCCAAAAATATTCTCTGCTTCAGTCTTAGAGAGCCTGGAGTCCATTAAAGCCAGAGTGGGTCTCAGAAATCACCTAATGTGACCACCTTATCTTAAAAGGGAGCAAAGAAGTCAAGCAACTTGCCCAAGCAGAGAGAGTCTTCAGAATCAACATCTCTGGCCTTTAGTCACCACTTCTCTAGCAGAGGAGGGAAATAAAAGTATGAGCTTTACTCCAAGTGGTAAAAATGTTTGCCCAAATTTTTTTTCCAAGTACTTACAAAATTCTACATCAACATATGAATTATGTTTAAACTAGAAACAGGCATTAATGGTCTCAAAAAGAAGTGATCAAAGGGGACCCTATTTTCACCGAATGCTTCCTGGACAGATAGAAGAAACACACACACACGTCCCCCAGAATACACATCTGATAGACCCAGATACGGCATCTCCCACAGACTCCCTAAAGGAACTCACCAGAAGACACTACAATCAAGGACAGTGGACTGTACATTTTATGAGAAAGTCAGTCCTAGACCCAAAGATTAAAACAAAGTACAGGCGGCTCAAAACCCAAGAGGGAAAGCTTAATGCTTCACAGAACTATTCACAGACAAGTTTAAAGAAGAAGCAGGTTATCAGACAAAATAGTTCCGCAAAGCACTGTGATACAGTCAGAAAAACAGCTAGTTCCCAACTAAGTTTATCTGCCCTGACAGCTTCTGTCTCGGCCTGGCAGAGGCTGAGTGTCTACACAGTGAACATAAAGATAACCTACAATGGCTACACATCCCCATCCATTTGCCAAAGGTCACTAAGGATTGAGCATTTTGCTTCAGTGCCTCCACTAATCCAAAGACATGCCAATCTGCTTACTGTTACACAACATCAGGAGGTTTGGATTTTACTTATCGAGGGATGTCGGACTTGCTTTGTCAGAACTTGGTGGCTATTAGCACAAGGCTGAATGCCCATGGCTGCAATGAATTTTTAAAAATTATCTGGTTTTAGGATACCCAGGAACGAGGACCTGACTAACAAGATGGTGGTAACTACTGTTGGACAACATTTCGCTTTGAGAACATAAAAGTCAAACGGTGGAGCAATGAGAAATTAAATTCATGGCCTGGAAAACAACCCAAGATTTTAAAATGTCATGTTGATACAGTAGGTGCTCTTGAGAGTGGGGTAGAGAAGATGTCAGGAACTGGACTGATTCATTTTCATAGCAATACCGTGTGATGGAAGTGGAGAACTGTCAAGTCTATCAGTATACCCTTAAGTGCTTTAGTGGCTCATACCATATCTTTCATCAAAACCCTATACAATGTAAAAAACCCACCATCGTATAGCTCAATTTGCTCAGTCACCAAGGCCTACAAAAGACTCTTCCCATAAAAGCCGAAGTAAGATTGGCTTAGGGCCACTTCCTTTTGGGCCACCGGGAGGCGCTGTTAACAGCAGCATGGCTCTCAGCTGACAGACAACTTGGAAAGATAAAGGTGACTATGTTCCCTCTTCTAACACAGCTTGAAAATCTCCTCCTAGTATGTCTAAGCCAACATGATTTGGCTTACACACAGATCCTAAGAGGAGCTAATATTTTTCCTTGAGTGTCCAGAGAATGGATGAATAAATGAGCTTGTTGTGAGTGACCACGAGACTTCCTGTTGACTTCCAGCTGCAACCTAAGAAGTCTGAAATGCAAAGAAGTCCCTAAGTGGGAGAGTACCCAAGGGCTTACGACAGTGTGCACAGTCTTCAGGGCTGAGCAATACCCTCAAACATAACCCTTTAGAATCACATTTTGTGCCCAGATCCTAGAGCATGGAAGCAGCTTTCTTCATGAGCCCAGGTTTCGGGACTCGTGTCTTTCACAGTTCATTGGTAGGTGAGGTATACATGATTGGTGCTTAGGGATATGTACTGTCTCTTGCCATACAACTGGAAGAGCTCTTATGCTCTTGGCATAAGAGCACACAGAGCACAGAAACCTCATTGTGAAAATATACACAAGGCAAGAGACAAGGAAGACACGGGCCTTTCCAGGGCTAAGAGAGAAGAATGTCAGGAGAGAAAGAGACAGAGAAGATCAGGTAGAAAATGGTGGAGAGAACTTTTTGAGCCAAGTGGTTTTTTCTCTTTTCACAACAATGTGAAAGACACAAAGAGGCTTCCCTGCCCTGAGGAGAGAGTGGGCTGGACTTTGATGCTGGGGCAACCATCTATAATGCTGATGAGAGTTCTCTCTGGCCCTGTTTGCCCACCATGGGGGCTCATCCTTTGACCGCATCCTCACCCCGGTGTTGACCTACAGTTTAGTCATGGGACTGCAGGAAGAAGGGTCATCTGAGGGTCAGGAAGATGGTGGCCCTCACGCTTACCAGAAATCTGAGCCTTCCAGTTAGAAAAGAGCCCTCCCTCCCTTGCCTTTTAAAATACTTGAAAGACCATTCCAAGTCTGTTTTCTCTGTTGACTTTAAAATCACCAATACTAAGACCTTTCCTTTTCAAAAGCTAGGCAGAGAGGCAAAGAATGGTAGCTGTGACCTGTTCCAGGGTCAGAGCCAAGACTAGACCCTGGATTGCAACTCCTATCCAGGGGTCTAAATGTTTAAATTCTGCTCTCTCTCAACCTTATCATGAAAAAAGTCAATAATTTAATGGGTTTGTTATTAATACAATAGAGAACCTAGAAATAACTCTTGCATAGATGGTCAAGTGATTCTGACAAGGGTACTAAGACAGTCTTTACAATAAATTGTGCTGGGAAAACTGGACATCCACATGCCAGAAAAGTGAGTTGGACCCTTACCTAACACTATCTACAAAAATTAGCTCAAAATGGATCAAATAACTAAACACTTAAGAATGAAAACGATAAAACTTTCAGAAGAAAACATGGGGAAAACCTTCATGACACTGGATTTGGCAATGATTTCTTGGATATGACACCAAAAGCACAGGCAACAAAAGAAAAAAATAGACAAACTAGACTTCATCAACTCAAGTCTTGCACATCAAAGGACACTATCAACAAAGTACAAAGGCAACCTATGGAATGAGAAAATACGTTTGCAAATCACATATCTGATAAGGGATTAATACTCAAAATATAGAGAGAAGTCCTAATGCTCAACAATAACATCAACAAAAGAAGACTCAATTCAAAAATGGGCAAAGGACTTGAATAGACAGTTCTCTAAAGAACATACATACATGGCCAATAAGTACATGTAAAGGCATTCAATATGACTAATCATTAGGGAAATACAAATAAAAGCCACAATGAGATGCTACTCATACTCACTGAGATGGCCATCATCACACACACCCAAACAAAAAGAAGAGTTGGCAAGGATATAGGGAAATTGGAAAGTTGTGCAGCTGCTATAAAAATCAATACGGCAGTTCCTCAAAAAATTAGAAATACAATATGACCCAGCAATTCCCCTTCTGGGTATACACTCAAAAGAATTGAACGCAGAAACAGGAAGAGATATTTGTGCACTGATGTTTACAGCAGCATTATTCACAGTAGCCAAAGACAGAAGCAGCCCAAGTCTCCACTGATGGATGAACAGATAAAACATGGTATGTACATATAGTGGCATTATTTGTAATAGCCAAAAACTGGAAATAATCCAAATGTCTATCAACATATGAACAGATACATAAGTGTTGTGTTCAAAGAACAAAGTGCTGAAGAGGTATCTGTACACTCATGTTTAGGAAAGCACAATAGCCAAATGGTGGAAGTAACCCAACTGTTCACTGATGGATAGATAAGCTAAATGTGATACATACATACAGTGCAATATTATTCAGCCTTAAAAATGAAGAAAATTTTGACACATGCCACAATATGAACCTTGAACATAGGCTAAGTGAAACAAGCCAGACACAAAAGGACAAATACTGTATAATTTATACTCATATGAGGTACTCAGTGGTGCTTAGTCGAATTCAGGCAGCCAGAAAGTAGAATTGTGGTTGCTAGGGGCTAACAGGAGGGAGGAATGGGGAGTTACTGTTTAATGGGTTTCAGCTTTACAAAGTGACCAAAGTTCTACTTGGATGGTGCTGATGATTGCGCAATATGAAGGTACTTAATGCCACTGAACTATATACTTTAAAATGGCTAAAGTGGTCTAAAACAATGGGTTACATGGGGCCACAGCTGATGTAACAGGAGAAACAATCATTCTATAGCCCAGTCTACCAGAAGGTTGAGTTTTCAACTACTCAGAATATCTGTTTCTTCATTTTTTAAATGGGAATATGCCCACCACCCAACTGAGACAGAGCACCAGGGAGTCCTGGTATCATCCCGAACACATGTTAGGCATTCAATAAGCCTTAGTTACCTGCTACTTCCCCAGAGCAAATACTTTCTGTTTCCAACTTAGAAAAGTGAAACTTCCTTTTTTCTTAATTGTCAGGTTTGCTGTGAGGTAATTGGCAGCTTTCTTTGATTTCGGGATTGCTCTAGATGTTTTGCACGGAGAGGCTCCAGAGTCTTTGTAGGGCTTGATGGCCAGATAATGAGACTGTATTTCTGCTCACATCCCCAAGCAGACCAGGACCGAGGCCCACGTGGTCCATATTTGCATATGTGGAGCAGCACAAAATCTGAATGCAAGTAATAAATTTCCTATAAGAGCCCCCTGCACAGTCTCTACTTACAGAGTCCAAATAGGACACCGGAAAAAATATTTTTCCTGGGTTTTCTTTGATTCTTAAGCAGATAATTCTGCTCCACTGAGCAGCCCAAGATGTGGGGGAAAGGCACAGCATGCTAGCAAGAGGCAGTGTGGCAGAGTGAGAAGCATCAGGTTTCAGAGACAGAGAACCTTGGTTAAAACTCCAGCTCGGCCATTCACCATCTAGGGCAAGTTCTCAAACATTCAGCCTTGTTATCCTCATCTGTTAAATAAAGAGAACAGCCCCTGCCTAACAGAGTGGTTGTGAAGATTACTTAACTTAATGTACGTCCTGATATAACAGTTGTGAGAAAAACAAAGTATCACAGTCTGAACATCAGCAGGTTCCCTGTTATATCCCTAAGCCATAGTAGCTGAGCCACCCAAAGGGATGTTGTGTTCCCTTCCTGAGAAGTAGCATTTGGTAGCATTTGGAGGCAAGGGTGGAAACCATTCCTTTCCATACCCTATCTTCAGGCAAACCACAACTGTGAGCTCCAGGACTTCACTCTCCTGACTCTCGTGGTTTGGTGTGGGTAAGGGTGTTGGATGAGATCAGAAGCGGGCAGGAGTGGGACCAGAGAAAGACTAAGAGAGACCTAGAGACCAGCTACCTTGGTCCCTCTCTCCCAAGTCCAGTTCCCAATCACCAAGAGGGCCAGCTATATCTTTGATCTTTGGTTCCATGAGATAAGTCACTGCCTTTATAAGTCCTTTATTCATGCTTAAGTTATCTCGAGTTGGTTACTAGTTTAATGCAATTAAGAGTCTTGACCAAGACACAAATCCAGAAGCCATGCCCATACAGGGGTCACAAAAAAAGCTCTTATCTCTTCTACCTGCCTTCTTTCTTTGTCACATCAGCACACATCAGTGGGGTATACATGACCCATTCTGCTCATTCACCTCTTTGTTCAAGAACATGCCTCCCTTTCTTCCCTACGTACACACACCACCACTGCCACTACCGCCACTCTGTCTTGGCTAATTATACAAACTGCCAACAGCAACGTGCTGGTAGTAGAAGCACGGAGTTGGCACCTCCCTCTGCATGGTCCCCAGCCTGTGTGAGTCTCCTTCATGGAACTGGAAACCACCCATAATTACCTCCATCACAGCCAAAAATTTTAGTAACAATAGAGAATTTAAGTCTTTAGGGTTTTAAAAAAAATTGAACATGGCTGCAAGCGTTCCAGCTCAAAGTTGCACTTTGTACACACTGCCTCAGGATGCACTTCCTATGACTTGTTGCAGCTGGTGAAGGAAGGTAGGAGAGGAGGCGAGCAAGGCCTCAGGAAAGTCTGGCAGCAAGAGCTGGGGAGGTCCGGGGGAAAAGCAGCGTTGGGCAAGCTCCATCTCCCTAATCTGCATGGGACTGCCGGCCAAGTTTGCTCTCCGAGCTGTGAGAAGGACCAATTAATTTATCAATCTGCACCTCTTTCTGCCATAACATATTTCCCTCTTGCCAACAAAAAATGTGTCCATTATCAGGCAGGTCCCTGTCCTCCTAAGCAGCCCATACGGCTGTATAATTACACTTCTTTCCTTGACAACTTGCATGATTGTTTTCCTAACAGTATATTACTTCGTTAGTACCTTCCAATATACGTTATTTTTAAACTGTCACTTTTGCCCAACTCATCCCAATTCGCACTCGTCTGTTTATCATAACAATCATTAATAACTGTCAGTCCACGCCATCAATGTAACGAACTCACTCCCTCATTAGCATGTTCTAGCATTTGTTCCGTAGAGGGGGCTGATTATTTTTTACAACAGGCCAAGCCAATTACTTTAGTGAAATGGAATCACATTAATCAAAACTTAACAAGGTGGCAAATTTAAAGATATCAGATTGCAAAAGACAGCATAACTAATATGTCAGTGTCAGAGGTAGCATGTAGGTATGCAGCAGCTGTACTAAATATATCTCTTCGCAGAGGCCACATGAATTTTGACGTTTCATATGATCTGACAACTACCAAAGTGATATTATAGAAGGCAAGAGCCTGGTGCTGCACAGCTCACGATGACTTTTGTAGATTCTGGCAAGGGCAGTGTGAGCAGAGAGGGAGGCGGAAGAAGGAAGAAGAAAATGGTGGCCGCGCCTATCCAGGCTGGCAGACAGCAGTTGATCATGTCTCTCTGTGCCAAGGCATTTTCTTTTACACTTTAAATGATGATAGTCATCCATCACCATCTGACAACTGCATCAAAACCAGCTGCAAAACATGCAAAGCCCAGCAGTCTAAAACATGCTGACACAACCAACAGAAAAACAGATTTTAAAATTTCTTTATTTATTTATTTATTCCATAGGAAAAGAATGTGGGGGAGGGAGAGGAGACCCAAGAAAGAATAGGGGTGAGGATGGAGGTGGGAGCGGACCACAAGTGTTTAGGAGTACAGATAGAGTAAGGAAAATATCAGGGCAGGAAAGGAGTGGAGGGAAAAAAAACAAGACAGGGAACAAGGAAAAGAATGAAATGGAGACAAAGATAAAGAGAGAGACAAAGAAAAGGGGAAAGGGATGAATAGAAAAGGCAGGACACAGGGAAGGATGAGAAGAAGGGAAAGGATAAATACAAATGGCTACCAGTATTGGGAAGGAAGACAAGTGGAGATTCTCTTGTAAGTGGCTGATTCTACCCCAGGAATATTCCTCCAGGCTGACCTCATCTCTACTCCACCAGCCAGTGCTTCAGCCCAAGCCTTTCTTACCCTCCTGCCAGAAGATTCCAAGTTCCATGCAGGTCTTTCCTGCCTGCGTCCACCCCTTGAGTCAAGTTTCCACTGCCAGGACTCTGTTAACACAGCATTGCTACTATTACCCTCCCAACCCATGGGTTCCCCCGACCCACAGCATCAAGTCTAACTGCGGTAAAGTACTTGGCACCTCCAGCACCAGGCCACATTCCAGCTCCAACATTCACAGTTGATTATTCCTGACCCCCCAACCCCCACCCCACCAACCCACCCTCCTCTCTGGCCTTTTCTACCACCCACAAGGTAGTTCAAATCTCTGTCCTGACATTTACTAGCTGAGTGACCTTGAGTCAGTTACTGGACCTCTCTGAGCTCCCATTTCCTCATCTATAACAATGGTGATAGTATCACTTACAGTTCACGATTTATCTTTAAGAGTAAAATAAGTTACCAGGCATGGTGGCTCATGCCTGTAATCCCAGCACTTTGGGAGACTGGGGCAGGCGCATCACCTGAGCTCAGGAATTCAAGACCAGCCTGGCCAACATGGCAAAACTCCTTCTCCACTAAAGATACAAAAATTAGCCAGGCGTGGTGGTGCACATCTGTAGTCCCAGCTACTCAGGAGACTGAGGCAGGAGAATCACTTGAGCCCAAGAGGTGGAGGTTGCAGTGAGCTGAGATCGTGCCATTGCACTCTAGCCTGGGAGACAATGACCCTGTCTCAAAAAAAAAAAAAAAAAAAAGAAAAAAGAGTAAAATAAGTAATACAGAGAAAGCACCCAGAAAGAGGCTGAACACATGAGTAGACACCACTCCTAAGAGTGGGCCTTGAGGTAGAGACTTTGTGTTTATTCATCTTTTCAATTAGGACAGAGTTGGCAAGCTCTGGAATTCTGTGGAATTGAAGTGGGGTAAAGTCCTTCTTTGCAGTTCTCATTTATGAGGTTTACATCCTTTCCAGGACCTCTAGCCACGTATTTAATAAACTAGAGAATCCGTCGGCAGCATGCAGAGGACAGAAGAGGGCCGCTGTGATCTGTGGGCTTTTCAGGGACGAGCTAGCTCACAAAAGCATGAGGGTCCAGTGTGACACAGCTGCCTGCATCCTTCCCTGGACCAACAGCCCAGCCGGTTCAGCCACCCTGCTGTGATTGTATTTAATGAAGTCTGTTTATTTATTTACTTATTTTGAGGAAGCCCAGAACCAGGTACACCATGCTGGCAAAGACCCCATTGTATAATGTGATTAGATTCAGTTATATCACACAGTTCATGAAATTGTGCTATGATTCATTTTTACAACTTAAATAGCTATTTGGTTGGGTTGCCAGGTTGAACGTGATGAATGTGTATGATAAAACAGAACAAAGAGAAGGGCCAGTGCCTGTAAACTAAAACATTAGTCAGTGTATTAACCCCTTCCCTCCTTAATTGTGATGCCTTCCTGAGGGCAGCTGCCCCACGGTCATCCTCCTTCAAACCTTGTATCTGGTATCAGAACTGTGCCACTGTCAAAGGTGATGACTTACCCCTCTCCCCAGCAAGGAAAAAGCTTTCTCAATGGTCACCATCCATTCTATCTTAATCCCTATCTCGGGATAAGAGGGTAAGCCACAAGTGTTCCTGGGTCCTATTTCAAAGTCTAATCACCTCCCAGATCTCCAACTTACATTCTAATCCTGAATCCCATGTGCCGAACATTTAACTCACGTCCAACTTAACATTCAGGGCAATCATGATGAGATATTCACATGCCACCTAATTATTCTTAAATCACAAGAAATAAAGCTGCACTAAAAAGAAATAAACATAAAACTCTGCTGAAACAACTTGGGGGAAAAAACAGGACTCACATCACTCATATCAGTGTCTTTCACATTGCATAAGAGTTTTTTCTTACCGTACCAGGGTACCTCTCTATTTAAAGATATCCTAAAGTCGACTCTCTAAAAAAGCATATCATCATTTTGTAAATTACTTTTTAAAGAAAATTGGATTTTCATTTTAAAGAATTGTATCATTCTAATGTTGGAAGAGGTCTTACCAATTAACTCCAGCCCCAACTCATTTTTCTTCATTTCACAGAACAGAAATCTGATGTGACATATGTTCCAAAGATGGGTATCACACATCTTGCAGCAATATGCCCTTCTAGAATGTGACATTGCCATTTCCTTATCTGGAGGTAGACTAAGTCCTTCCCTTGAAACTAGGCAGGCTCGCGTTACTGTCACCAACAGAGTACAAGGAAGTTACACCAGGTGACTGCTGAGGCTGGACATAAAGGGATGCAGCTTCCATCTCATTCCCTGGAAAACTTGCGCTTGGAGCCTGGAAGAGGACTTACTGATCTTCTAACAGGGAGTATCGCAACTTTACAAAAGAGGAACTGAGATTTGAAGAAGTTGCATTATATTTTCCAACGTCATACTGCCAACAAATGAACTTAGAGTCTATTGTCAATCCCTTAGTTATTTATTACACAGTTTCTTCCAGAGTTAGCATGGACACTAATGACAAGAACCAATTAACCTACTCTCTTGAAATCAGAATGTGTGTGAATGAATGAAATCAGTATTAACAAAGTTTAAAAAAAATAAAGTGTTAAGAGAAATTGTCAAAAAAAAATTTTTTAATGTTTTAAAAAGGCCTACCATGCTGAGGTGGCCATGCTGTGAGGAAGCCAAGTCCATGGAGAGGCATTTCGGATAATCCCAGGCCTCAGCATCAACTTGTCCTCAGTCTTTGAGTCCTTCCAGCCCAGGTCCAAGCTTGTGGACCAGAGACAAGCCACTCCACTGTGCCCTCTCCAAATTCCTGACCCACACAATCCATGTGCTTATGAAATGCTTGTTTTAAATTCCTAAATTTTGAAGTAATTCAGCAAAAGGTCATGGGAACACTAGGAAGTCTGAGGGAGCAAAGGCCATGTGAGAAGCAGAGCCCAGGTCTGCTGACTCTAGGGTTAGCACTGTTTCCCCTTTACTGTCCTTCTGCTGTGACTTTCACATAAAGCAAGGTGCACCTATGCCACATATACCAACTTGCTATACCAGTAAATAAGGCAGGAACTAAGACAATCTTAGCCAAAAATTAATCCACTGCACAGGTAATCAGCAGAGGTTTCCACTGGCCTTGAGACTAGGAAAATCTCCCAAAAGACCAGCTGAGAGCTAACCCTACAGTGACCAGAAACAGCAAAAGCTGGGCATTTGGGGGATCCAAACAGAAAATATACACACCACCCAGCAGTCACTGACATTCACTGGCCTGATGATTTGTTCCCAAGTATAAAATTCCCTGAAAGCAATCACTACCACAAACGGAGGCCCTTATATCACATCTCCCACAAATTCCACTTTACTTCCAGCTTGGAGAGTATCAACAATCCCCCAATGTGGTCCTCTGGACATTTAAGTCAGGGACTCAAGTCTGGATACTCAGCATGGAACCAACAGGGAAACATCCATGCTTAGCAGACTTAGGACTTGAGACTGAGGTTCAAACAGATGGAGACCACTACATCTCACAGCTGAGCCTCTTCTTCTTTTCATATCTTTCCATGTGACCCTCACACCATGGTAAACTTTCAGATCCACCCTGTTCATGAATCTGCGAAGAATCTGTTTCTTTACCACCTTCTTAGCCAAGAGAACCCAACGTAATGGTCTTTCAAGGAAAGAGACCCTTGGAAGAGCTGCTTCTTAGTGATTAAGAATATCATCCACCCCATGTTTGATATGTGAGGAGTTATGAGTACAATACACTTCCTCTGCACATTTATCATAACTTATTTCCAGATCCAAAATTAAACCTCATGGTCTGACATAGAATATTTATCTTTCTTCTTTAAGAGATAGGGGTCTTACTATGTTGCCTGGGCTGGACTCAAATTCCTGGGTTAAGTAATTCTCCCACCTCTTCCTCCTAAGTTGGATATTTATCTTTTTGGTAGATTTATTTAAATGAAATCTTACAACGGCATAAAAATTAAATCATGGCAAGGCATGGTGGCTCACACCTGTAATCTGAGCACTTTGGAAGGCCAGGGCAGGAGGACAGCTTGAGCCCAGGAATTCCAGACCAGCCTCGGCAACATGACAAAACCCCGTCTCCACAAAAAAAATACCAAAAAAAAAGTTTTTTTTAATGCAGTCTCAGGAGGTCGAGGCTGCATTGAGTTGTGATTACACCACTGCACTCTAGCCTGAGTGACAGAGCAAGACTCTGTCTTTAAAAATAATAATTAAATCACATTTAACCATTCATTTAATGAACTATCTTTATTGAAAATAAAAATCAAAACTATAAACTTCAATAATATCTGTACATACATATTTTATATTAACATATACACATATTAATGTATTATTTGAATTTTCAAAATCAAGACCATCCTGGACAGCTCACCATACAGATACACCTTCTGTAGGAAGCCTTTCACAATGGAGCAGAGGAGGACCGATGGCTCCTCCTCCCATCATCTAACCAAAAATACAGAACTTCATTTGTTATTCTCTTTTTAACCTCCCAGGGGTGCACTGGCCCTTTCTCCTCCCTTAAACAAGTCACTTCATCCCTTTCAATCTTAGCTTTCTCATTTGTAACACACTCAGAGAGAGAAAATGACACAGAGCTCAAGTTCACAGAGGTTGGCAGGAACTTAAACCCAGGTCTCTGACTCTCCATAAAGTGTTTTTCCACCTCTACTTCCTTGTGTATCTCAACAGTGGTGTATTCTACTGCTGTCATCCTCTTCACCAGGGCCCTGCCATCACAGGTGGAGTGTAGTGGAGCCCAAGTAATGCGGAAGCTGGCAGAAGAATCTTCCGCCTTGGCACATCAATGCAAGTGGCCCAGGCCCCAAACTGAGAATCCCCCACTCAGACTCTCAAATACCAAACTGGCATGGGGGAAAAAACACAAAATATCACTTGAAGGGTTTTGATTTAAAAAAAAAAAGAAAAGTTTCCCTTTGAACTCAACATAGAAAGTCAGCTGAGGACAGAGCCCATAGCTCTGCTCTCCCCAGCATTTTCACCTTGCACCAGACACTCCCCAGCCTGACCGCTGTGGGAATGCAGAGGCTGCAGATGGGAGAGGGGCCTCTAATTTATTTCCCTCCCTGATTTATTTTCCCCCCTGCACATCACTTTGGTATGGCAACAATGCATAATTCGATTACACGTTATATATAAAATCATTGCAGCTGTTCAGAAATATTCACAGCAAGAGAATTTCAGATCTAAACTCAGACACAGATACACAGAATGCAGACACACAGTCAGACTTTGTGAATATCCTGCTAAAATCACAAAGGGAGGGGAGAAAGTCAAATGCTCTTCTGTCTACTGATTAGTATTTCCAGTGTTCCTATCTGCATCCACTGTTCATCATCCATAAACGGAGATTTAAGAGTACCTCCTGAGAAAGAAAAACATCTACCTGCCTAAAGTGGGGAAACAGCATCTTGGGGTGAAAATGATGGCAATGCAACAAAAAAAATCAGACTCTGTAGCATTTAATTTTACTTTAAGATGCTGCTATGAAACCAGGTGCATTTAATTCCCTTTAAACGCCATGTAAAAGTTTCTCTCCCGCCTGCTCACTCTGTGGGCTACATACCGTGCCTAAGATTAATCCCTCAGGAGTTTTTTATTTCCTACTCTGCCTATCTTTCATCTTCACCCCAGACTAAGCAGATGGATGTGAATTCAAAGTTTTCTGATCTTTAGCACAAGTTATGGAGGGTTATCTTTGGCTGTATATCTTTCTGCTGGCAGTGCTCCCTTGGTGATGAAGGATTAACCACCCCAGCTGTCTCTTCCCAGAATGATGCAGTGCCGTGCTCCTCAACACGACAGCATCACTTAATCTTAATGTCCGCTCACCGAGCGCAGCCGCGCAGGACAAAGCCAATCAACATCAGATGCCACCAAGATGGACCTACTGCTTGGCCCTGGAGTCTCTCACCCTCTCACTCCTATTAATCAACATCATCCAACCCAATCCCAGAGTTCACTTCTCTCAAACCTCAGTTAAACCAAGCCGGGGTCCCTGTTAACCATCTGAAGCACAGGGCGGGAGGGGGCTGGTGGGAGACAATCAGCCGCTTCAGGAGCGCAGCACACCGAGCCGCGTGGCTGAATGAGAGACCTTCCCTCTGCCCAACTTCTCACGGTGCCAACACTGGTTCTGGAGCACTCAACATGTCTAAGTCTGCTGAAATTCACCCGTTTGCCATAATAGAGACTAATCTCGAATGAAGCCTACCTGTCTTCCAGAGACCCCAAAAGAATCTGAAGAAAGACATGTGCCCATTCACAGCCAAACTGTTTCAGCTCCCCTTCCCTCATCTCCACCCTTACCAGCAGACCTGCCTCTGCTTACACTTGCAAAACACATTGTACTACTTTTTGCACAAAAACACTTAGCCTTACCACAAACAGGACAAATGGAAAGTCTGACCTAACCCAAAAAAATGCCTTGTTTGGGTGATTGATATACCCACAAATACATTTAATCTGAAGAAGAATCCTATCTTCCCTACATTTTTAAGTTTACATATCACAGGTGGGGAAAGCAAAATGGTACTCTCATGGTTTTCTCTAGCTCTGAGCAATTATAGTAATGTACCTCCCTTTTCCTTCTTAAGAAAGGGAACAAAAAAGTCAGCCTAGATCTCAAAGGCAAACGTAATAAAACAGTAAATTATTGCTGGAGTTTACTAAACAAATGCAACCTAGTTAAATTTGGAAAAATCTTCACTTTTGCTTACATTTGCAATTTTACTGCTGAACTACTGGTATTTCTTACTTATGCAACATTAAAATGTATAAGAAATCCTCTTGTGTGCTATATCCAGCATCTACTCTTGATTTATAATACCCAATTTAGGGGGGAAAAAACACAACTAAACCTGATTTAAATCACAGATTACTCTGTAAAACACAAGCAAGGAACTATTCCAAATCCTAAATGTAATTTAAACATATTTATATTTTACAGTGATATATTTTCCCCATTCCTTGTCTTACGACTGTAAACTTTCTATAATTATATAAGCAATTTCCCTAAGGTCACAACATTGATCAT
Organism: Theropithecus gelada; assembly: GCF_003255815.1. NCBI lineage: Eukaryota > Metazoa > Chordata > Mammalia > Primates > Cercopithecidae > Theropithecus > Theropithecus gelada. The sequence continues at coordinate 58,354,508 of NC_037677.1, forward strand.
AGTTATAAATTGCTAAAGTATAACAACACCCAGCGTGCAGCAAAATATATGCTGGACATCACAAACGGTTTCATCAAATCAGGAACGGGTGGGGGAAGAAGAGCGAGAGAAGTAAGAAAGGAGACAGAGAAAGGGGAAAAAGTAACAAATTTTCCAAGAAGTCATTACACACTGTCACATCTTCTTCCCCAAAGCCGTTTGGAACACAGTTTTTACAAATTGGCTTGCAGTAGGGCTTGGTTTAATTTTTGATGCTATTCTCAACCTTTTGCCTATTGCTCTGAAAGCCACTGGAGAAGGAAACCTGGGAAGCAAACTCCAGCAGTCACTCAGTTAAAGCACAGGAAAAACCAAGATGATAAATCCCACACCACTGAAAACCTGCCTTCGGCCATCAACTGTAAATTCTCAAACCATGTTCCTAGGAACCTGAGGATTCCATGGAGACACACTCTGAAGCAGCTGGGATTCGGGCTTTCTACCCCACTCTTTAGCCAGAGCATCTTCTCTTCAGTCTGTATCCTGTATTGGGGCTCTGTGGAAGAAATCTTACTTGGAAAAATAGTTTCAAGGGTTAAAATAAAGAGAAAAAAAAAAGATTTGGAAACGACCACCCTGTGATGCTGTCCTCATGAAGGATGAGACCTAAAGGGAGTTATTTGAGGGTCTCTGGTTGTTTGTCAGTGCTGCTGGTGTTTCAGGGTAACACTTAATGAGAGAGGATTCAGGTGCTCTCTGCACACCATGCAAATGGGGTTGCTGTCAGGCACCTCCAGTGTCCAGGTTCCTGCCAGCCAGGCTGACAGGCCAGTCGCCCCTCATAGTTAACAATGCCACATTCCACTCCGGGCAGCTGCCTATTAGGAAGACAGCTGAGACCCGGAGGGGAGGGAGAAATCAACGTGTGACAGACACTCCCGTGATCAATGTAAAATAATCCTAAAAGACCTGTGTTCTCTGAAAGCTTAGGAACCGAGCGGTTCAAATTTTTCCTTCTCAACATTTTCCAAAGAAGGCTAAGCATCTCCATAGCTCAGGATCCAGGTGCAGCTTTCCGAGAAAACTACACAGCTACACACTACATGCTACCCATGTTTTCCAAGAGGACAGCCAGTAAGAGATCAGTCTCCTGGAGCAAATGATGCTCGCCATATCTCCCTCCACTCCATACCCCTTCTCTCTACTTATCTGCTGCTGCTTCTGTATCCTCTTTCTGTGCCTCCTCCCTCCCCCTCTCTGTCTCTGCCTCCATTTTTCTATGTATGTACTTTCAATAGCTCCCAAATAAAGCACATCTGCCTTCCTGCAACAGCACAGCTTTCCCTGACCACAGGTAATATTCACAGTATTTAATGGACAAGGCACAGACCTGGACCAATCAGAACAGAACTGGCTGCAAACAGTTCATAGTCACACACAAAGGTGAACTGAATCAATGTAAGTCATGACCCCAACACCAAAAGAGAAACTGTAAAGTCTATCAGTTAACCTTACAAGCTTCAAAGTCAGAGAGACCCAAGTTCAAATCTCCACTCTACCAGTTTCTGTAGAACCTCAAATTGCTTGTCTCCTCCAATAGAGTAGGCATAATAATTCCTTCCTGTGAAAAGGAAATGAGTCAATGCACATAAAAGGTGGCATATTGTAAGTGTTCAATAGATAGGTTAGACAGATACTTTCCCATAACTGTTTTTAGTTGGTTGGTTGTTTTCTGTTTTTGTTTCTTTCAGATTGCCTAGATGTGTGAATGGATACTTAATAAACAAGTTAAAAAAAAAAAAAAAGTCCTTGCCAATTCTGGTCTTAGAAGAAAAAGAAGACATCTCCTGGGACCAGGTAGACTCCACAGGGGGTGAATTCTTAAGAGTAGCTAAACTGCAGGTGGAATGAAGGCTGTTCATGCTGCTGGGTTCTCACCCAGAAATACAGCAGGGCTGATGGCCTTTACCGGATTTTTATCACCTAATGAATTAAGAATATCACTCTATAACAATTTAGAAAATTCTATGTATAATTCATCAAAAAAAAGCTTAATAATTTTTTATTATTTATTTTATAAATAATACATTTCATGAAAACATTGAAAAAAAAAGGCAATTAAAATCACCTATAATCCTGTTGCCCAAGTAGTAATAATGATATCAATAGCTAATATTTTACTGAGAGCTTAGCATATACCAGCATTGTGCTAAATGCATTACCTCATTCTGTAATTTAATCCTCACTATTGTTTGGCATCGGAAACTGAGACTTAAAGTGGCTAGGTATTAGAAGGAACAAGATTACATGATTTTAAAAATGAAAAGGAAAATTTAGAAAGAAAAGAAATCAAGTGGCTAGGTAATTTGTTCAAGGTCAAATTGCCACACCACTCCTAAATGTCAGCATCAGGACTTGAACTCAGGTCTGAATCTAAAGCTTATGCAGGTAAGTTCCATGCAATACTTCTTTCCAGGAATAACTGATATACTTCCTTCAACTCTTTTTCCTGTACCTACACATAGGTACATAGGTGGATAGGTAGATGGATGCAAAAGAAATCCTCACTGAATTACTTAAACATTTGCATAGGATTAATCAATAGAAATATATTAAAATTTTATTTGGTTCAGATACAAAATCTTAAGTCCTATGGACCTTGAATTTCGTAAATAAGATGGTTTCTGTAGCACAACTGTACAAATCTCAAGCACAAGTACTTTCCACTCCAGCTCTAACCATTGAGACTTTGGACACAGCTTATCAAAAATGAGTAAACAGCACAGTACAAGCCCACAACCACAACCCATGGGTTTCTTAGAAAATACAAGCAATGTAGACCAATCATTTAAAAAAAAAAAAAATAGCAAGGAAAAACATGAACTTGACAACATAACATGCAGGGGTAGGAGCCTCTGTACAAACAATGTAATCAGGAAAATTAGCATGGCCATCCTTTTAAATGTCAGTAATGACCAATTCTTTTAGTCCTTCAAATCAAATGCATCTTTTTTCATCAATCCCTGTAATTGTAGAACCAGAAACGTTCCACTTTGGGCCCATTCTTTATCTCTTTCCCTTGTGGGTGATGGTTGTGGCCCAAATTATGGACAGAAATTAGGCCTCCTGGTACATGTTTTTAAGGCCAGAACCTTGAATTTTATTTTGGGGGAACAGACAGACTCAAATTTCTCCAAAAACTGAAAGACTTTGAAAATAGAAACCACCCAGCAACCAATGGCCTCAACTCCTCAAAAGTCATTAAATAGAGGGAAGGGAGAAAACAAGGCCATCATACTATGTGAAAGGCCAAATCCTGCTCCCAGACGCTCAGGCACAGTTCTCAGGGCACCAGTCCACCCTGGCCTGAAGGTGGCTCATTAAAAACTTAAGTAATAGTAACTGCTGGCAAAGAGTTCCTTAAAGACAGCTGAGGTCCAGCCTGTCATTTATCAATTACTGATTTACGAACTCAAAACACAAATGTAGTGCAAAGGTCATCACAGCCTGCATCCCCTCGTTCCCATTTCCTGGAAACTGCCCCAAACAGGTCCCAATTTCCTAGGCGCCCAGAGCAAAGCAAGGCAGCAATTTCTCACCTTTCTCTTAAAAGAGTGCCAAGGAACTTCATGGACCCTTTGGAGATGGGAAGACTACCTTTTCATGGGATTTCAACTTGATAAATTTGGACTATTTGGGAATATGGTTGTTTTCATCCTTTATTCATCTTCTTTTACCTTTTCAGTAATGTTTTATAGTTTTCTTCATATAAATCCCACATTCTTTCTTCTCAGTTTGTAGGTATTTGTTGTTAGTGTTAATTGGAAATGAGACATAGCCACCCCTCCCCTCCATTTTTGTTGGCTATATGAATTTTTCTGTATTTTAACTACTTTACATAACTCTAATTGATTTAATAGTTTTTGAGTTAATTTGGTTGGATTTTCCAGATTAGCAATGAGTTCACTCAAAAATAATGTTTATCTCCTCCTTTGTGTTACTTATACCTCTGTTTTCAATTTCTTATCTTACTGCATTAGCTGAGGCAGGGATTGCAAGCTCAAATGCCCACTGGGGCGGGCAGGTAACATACAGAGTGAATTGGGCAAGGTGAGGACTGGTCACCTGGGGAAGGCAACTCTGTGTCTATAGGCAGCAACTGCCACTCTGTTCTGACGTTACCCTCAGAAGAAAGGCTTCATCTTCCCAGATCTTCAAAAGAAGTCAGAGATAAGGATTTTGGGGGAGGCAGGTGAAACCTCCAGTTCACTAAAGGTTAGCAACTAATTTCTAAAAATTGTAAACATAGGGCAGGAGAAAATAGAATGCTTAATGATCAGATTCATCACAAAAGGCACCAATAAACTCTAGGCAAGATCTTCCAAAATTAATAAAGTGCTGAATTTAAACCATAATGGACACGGGCACCCTAATCTCCACCCTTTCTCTAATATAGGGCCACTAAAGAAGATGTCTGCTTTTGATTGAGGTAAAGAGTCTATATTATGTTAAGTCTCCAAGGCTAGTTTACTGGGAATATTTTATCAGAAATGAATTTTAAATTCCCTTAAGATAATTTGGTTTTCTCCTTTGACTCTAAGAGATTGTTTATATTAATAAATTTCCTAAGATCAGAAAGTTAAAACAGAATGCTTAAAACAGCACACTGGGTGAAGCTACTATAATGTGTGCTTCCAAATAAAAAATGTAAATAGATCTTCCTTAATTTTTTAACCTTTGATTTTATTTTATTGGCTAAACACTTGGTTCTGACTTGCTTTCTTACCCATATTCCAACAACTTATTCTAGTCTACTATAATCCCAGTTATAAAACTGTTATTGACATCATCTGTTGCAAAAAAATTATTTACAACTGGATCCATCATCAACTCAGTCTACACAACCAGCTTTGAATTCCAAAGCAATTCCACACCACAATCCACATCTGTATTCTCAAATCCACTTTGATACAGTTTCCCAAGTCCACTTTGATACAGTTACCTCTTTAGAAAGATATTAGAATGACAAATTTTCTGGAGACAGGTTTTCTTGGGGGCTGGGACTGGAAGGACATTAAATTAAAAAGATGGAACTGGCTTAAGACAGAAAAGACATTCAGTGCATGAATGTAAAGACATCACTAAATTTGGCTTACAAAATTGTTAATTATGTATTTGACAGTGAATTATCACAAACAGCTGGGGCTAAAGAATACAAACCCACACAGGGAGTAGAGAAAAGTACACTCGAATTCATATAAACACTATCAAAGAGGATGTTTAAACTCAGCCTCTTCTGCAGTAACAATGTCTCCACTCACACAATGGGTTACTCACTGCCACCAAAATTCACAAACCAACTATTCCCAGGTTTCTAAGTGCAGGCTTTAAATTGGACATTCTTCTCCCCACTTAGAAAGTTACGCCATAAGGTTTGTGGCCACTAGAGAGAAAGAACCAGGCCAGGATCTAAAAGAATGTGCACACAAAGGCTGTGAAAAGAAAAGCCGTCACTTTGCAAAGTTTGGTCTTAATTTTTTTCCAGACTATATGTAAATACTCTCAATGCCTTGGGAGATGGCTCCAGAGAAGCTTCCTGAGCCTGACATCCCATCTCCGCTCAAACACATGCTCAAGTCCTCCCCACAACTTCTGCCAGGAGTCTGCTCCCCTGGGACCCCCTCCCTTAACCCACAGGGAGGAGCCACTGTCAGAAACACTTGCATGGAGTTGTTGAGAAAATCCTCACAGCAAAGTCAATGACAAGGCAAAAGCCCAGACCAGACATCTTGGGGCAGATGTGGCTGCCTGGCTCTGAACACTGGGGGAAAGACTCTTGGCCAAAAAAAAAAAAAAAAAAAAAAAAAAAACAAACAAAAATATAACCTCACTCTTTAGGGATACCTTCAGCCATTCTGTGTCAGAAAAGACACAGGCTCTCCCTACACTTGATACAAAGTCAGCGTGGTTCCCTCTCCACAAGACACATATTGGGGAAAAAAAGAAAATCTGATATTCTTTTAATTCCCCAGCACATTTTAGCATATAACTCAGGTGAGAGTCTGAGAGTTGCAAGCTTAGATAAAATATTAGAATAGTTCTCTAAAGGCTACACTTTCTAATAAGTCTAAGAGTTTATTAGTAAAGCCACCCATTTGGATCTTGACTAACTTAAGATGGTAAATTTCAAAGTCCAAAGGTTACAGCCTTCAAGGAAAAAAAAAAAAGAGAGACATCACAACATTCTTTTCTTTTTAGATGGGACGATGAGACATCCTTGTCTGCCTCCAAGTATTTTTAGAAAATGCTAAGAACAACCAGATTGTAATTTAAGCCTCTCTGAAAAGTAAGGACCTCCAATGGACAGCCCAATGCCTTTCCCTAATCATCTTTCCAAAGATTTCCACATCACAGACAGAAGTTTAAGAGGCTGATATCCCTCTGACTCTATCTCAGATTCTCTCTATGGAAAGGCACTAGAGTAACCAAGCTCTCAGGGGATGGTACCAAGCTGACTCTTCTCTGGGATGCTATCTGCTGTGCAATGTAGAAGAACAGAAGTATAAAGGTTGCCAGAAGCACAGCCAACGTCTGGGAATATTAGGAGCCAACAAATAATAGGGAAAGGATCCATATAAGGACAGAACATATTATGGCATCCAACACTGATTTTAAAAATAACCAAACAAACAAAATCATCATCGCAGGCAGCCTAAGAGCAATGTGTCCAGATGCCAGAATAAGGGAATCAATTTAGGGCAGGTCAATGGAAACAGCTTTACCCTCCAGAAGATCATGGCGAAAACCACATCAATGCCAGTCATAGGAGATCACTCTATTTTGAAAAATATAAAACTGTTTCATTGCAAATCTATGGAAACAATGTCACAGGGGCCAAGAGCTGTCACTTCGAGTCAAAGAAGGCCCACTTCACTGTGGCGCTGATGGCCAGCAATGTCAAGGCGAATTACACCCCCACTCACCAAGAGAGAAATCAAAGTCAGGAGAGGAACGTTCAGCTGGAGACACACCCACAGGAGTTTGGAAAGCAACACTCCTTCCAAGCTGTGCTAATCCATCACAGGCTCACACAAAGGATGTGAGGGTTTTTTCCCATCATAAAATGGAAAGGACCAATAATAGGATCACACTAAGGGAGATTTGGGGAGTTGATCTTATGGTCAAAGCACTCTATTCCTGGCAACATGTTGGGTAGGAGCAGGGGGTGCAGTGAGGTTCACTGACTGGACATTAGAAAAGGAGTCATGAGCAGAAACGGCAAAAGAAGCTGGAGTTCTCTCTCCAGGTGGCTGCACTGAGGTCCCACAAGCTACCTGAGTAGAGCAGCAGGGGAGGTAGAAGGGATACAGGACTTAGGGTGAGGGGCATGAGGCCTTGGGCACATTAAAAACTCTCTGGGCCATAGTTCAGTGGCAATCAAGATTCTGTGGAAACATGGGATCACAGCTAGAAATTTGCTTCCTAAGAAGAGGTCAGCAGGAAAGTCACAAGGTAAAGGCAAGTTCAAGCCTGGCTCTGGGGCAGGAGAAGAAAGCAGATCTCACACAGATTCCAAACAAGTCACAGCCACTGACAGCCATGAATGTGAACCAAACATGAGGGATGAGGAGGGAAGCAGGCCCCAAGTAAACAGACCACGTTTATATCCACATAGCCAGGCCCAGGGCAAACTCTGGATGGGGAAAGCGGCAAGTTCTTCAGCTCCTTTTTCTAGAATCAACAGAAAAACTGCTGATTCCAAGAATGAAGGCTGCCCAAGTCTTTATTCAGTCTGTGGATGGACAGGGATGGTTAAATGTGTGCTTACACCTTAAGAGAAATGAAGAGAAGACTGCCAATCATTAAATGTCTTTTGAATGCTATGCCTTGTGATATATATGTATGTTTATGAAATCTCATTTAATCTAACCAGCCACCCATTTTGTAGATAAACAAAGCTGAGAGAGAGATTTGGACATTTTCAACACACATTCATCAACAGTCATGGCTACTGGGTGTGACGGAGATTAAGCCTCTGAGAGCCTCATAGAAGATGTCTTCTTGGGACTCTAATATCTCTTCTGGAAACCTGGCACTACTAGGCCCTGGAGCTCTCAGTCTGGGGAAATGCCCAGAAACTGCAAGACAGACATTTATATTATGCTTGCTTGCCAGAAACTCAACGATGGAGAGGCCATCTTGGTATCTGCATTGCCCATACAAACCAGTGAAGACTGGCCTCCTAAACTATGGCAGTCCTTCAAAGAGTGGAGAGAGAAGCGGGGGATGGTCCTCCTGCTTTCTGCAATCACACCACTCCCACACAAATACAAGCCCTTGTGCATTGCAACAGAACCAGCTAATTCTGCCCTAACAATGAGAGCCAGAGAGTGGCCCACCCAGCCAGGAGGAAAATGCAGCAGGAGGGCTGTGGGTCTGCCAACTCCACGAGAAGGGATCACCCCAGGCCCAGGCCTTCCATCAGGCAACTTTTAACTTGGGATATAAAAATGAAAAAGTGCCTTTGTTTAAAAGGCTCCTAAAGTTTCTGATCACGATGATTTATGTAAATAAAATGTTAAATTAAAATGTAGGTGTTAATAAAATTACATATATGATGGAATGGCTGTTCTTTTTAAAACTGGTCTGCAATAAATTTTCTAAATTCTGATTGCAGATGATTCAGGCCTTGAAAGTTTTGCCAACAATAGCCAGCAGAGGTCTATTACTGAAGTGGTATTAATATAGCTATCATCACCAATTCAAAGCAGATAATAAAGGACTGACACATTTATTATCATTATTAATTAACAGTTTTCTGAGATGGAATTAAATCAATATGCTGCTCTGATATCATTTTAACTAGTTATGCAAATCAAACATTTAGAGCCCATGAACAGATATAAATGCCATTCAAAATTCACTTCACACTTATTACTGTAATATCAGAACTTTCAGGCTTTGCTAGTAAAAAAAAAAAAAAGGACTTAATGCTCATTTAATTACACTCAGACATAAAGCTTATGGAATGAAAGTTGAAATAGCTGATTAGTTAGGAAGTCGTTGTGAGGCTATAACACTCGGGACAGACAATGAGATAATAACGTGAAAATACAGGGCTCTGCACACAGCGATTCTGGCAGGTCCTATTAGAAAGAGCAATGACATGTGTAGGAGAACATGTTTTAAAATTACAAAGTTGAGGACCCTTTCTTAAATCCAGAAAGGAGAAGAGAAGGAGGAGGAAGAGAAAGAAAAAAGAAAAGATTGGGGAAAGAAAACCTACAACTCATCATTTATATTAATAGAAAACTTCCAGCTTCACTTGCCCACCATTTCTTCCTAACTAGATGAAGATGACTGCAGGGCCTTTTTCACACTGAATGCTAACTCAACCTCCCAGCTTTTCTTCTCAGATGAGAGGAGGTCTCTGCCCCAGGGCAGTATCTGGGGAGTAACAGTGAGGTAGCTGAGCACTCTGCGGCCGGCTCTAACAAGAGCAAGAAAAGAGGCAAAAGGCTTGACACTTACAGGTGTGGGTTACTCGTCTGGAAAAGCAGGGAAACCCTGAAGAAGGGGAGACATTAAAAACACTACTAGAGGGATTTAACCCATCTTGGGGTCTATGGCTAACTGGGCAATGAGGAGGCTGCTGGCTTTCTTAGGTGCTCTAAGGCAGTGATGCCACGAAGTAGTGTGAAAGGCATGACTTTCCAAGTGCCCCAGCCTGCACCTTCTCAGCATTACTCAGGTGGTCTTTCGGAAACCAGTGGCACGTGCACGGCCAGCCCCACTGAGGACAGACAGCAGTTCTAATGGATGAGTATGCCGGAGGTCTGGTCGTGCCAGCTGTCAGAGGCTAACAGTGCCGGGGGACCCCTGGCTTTGACTTGCAGAAGGGAGCATAAGCATTCCACTGATGTTGCTGGGCTTCCAGCAAGCAGAACCAAGCTGTGGAGATTTTTATGAAAAGGATTGAATTGTTTTGATAGTTTGCATTATTAGTCTGGGCAATACCTCGCTTCTCTTTTTTCTCCAAATCATATTCCTATCTTCACTGTGAAGTACATTTGATCCTCAGTGCAATCAGGTTCAGAACTGGAAAATGAATAGTACATAGACCAGCAGAAAATGTAGTGTAATTGTTCTTCTGTGATCCAAAAGGAACAACATAAAAAGGAGAGAATGAAATCTTATCTTTTCTATACCTTCCACTCTCAAACTTAGCATTTTTCATAACATAAAGCTCAAGTCACAGACCAGTGTCCATCATGTTGTGTTGCCATTTGCCAGGGAATTTTATAAATTTGACAAACAGAAAAGTTAAAACTTTATGCACTATCATCCTACTCTGAGAGTGGACAATGTAGCTGTCAGTATTAGTAGCTGTAGGTGTAGGGAAATACACAGAAAAAAAGATTGGAAAGATACATAAGAAAATCTATAACAGCAGTCAACTCAGCATAGTCTGATTATGGGTGATGTTTTATTGTTTTCTTTGTACTTAGATATATTTTCCAAATTTTTTTTTTTTTTTTTTTTTTTTTTTTTTTTTTTTGAGGCGGAGTCTCACTCTGTCGCCCAGGCTGGAGTGCAGTGGCCAGATCTCAGCTCACTGCAAGCTCCGCCTCCTGGGTTTACGCCATTCTCCTGCCTCAGCCTCCCGAGTAGCTGGGAAAATTTTAACAATGGCTCTTCTTCCACTGAAGAATATTACTGAGGGTCAACCACTGGCCAAGCACCATCGAGGATGCTGGAGATATGTTGACCAAGACAGACAGGATTCCTGCCCACTGAGTAAAAGCAAATAGGACAGACAGAGAATCAAACAAGCAATTGCAAACATGATTACTTTTGTGATTTAAAAAATACATATTTACAAAGCCTTTACTGTTACTACATGAAGAGTCTACATATCTTTTCTGGGTCTTGAATACATCTGAAATCTCCCAATTTAGAGTGTTCGTATCTTCCCCAGATTGGAAGCAAGCCCATAGCAGGTGCCTGGGGCTTCAGAGATGGCGATTTTCTTCTTCTGAGGTGGAGGTAGATTTCTGTTGGTAGTGAGATCCAAGCATCGTGGTAGACTGCTGTGCTCTCCACTCTTGCTTTTGACTGAGTATTGCCCACAGCAGTAACTGAGGCCCTCTGCCTTTTGTCCCACTGACCTTCTGTGGAGTCTCTATGGACTGTGCTTGAACAGTCAGACTCATCAATCCCATCTGTGACCCAAACCTTCTCCACTCCTGACTTTCCATCAGCCCCAAACATGAAGCAAAACTGCCATAAGTCATCCTCTTTAAAGACCTCTGATCTTTTCTAAAAATCATCTTTTTCCGTATCTTCAAATATCTGGAGAACAGAAGAACACAGGAAAACTGTTACAGAGGAGACAGTTTCCAAGGAAAATCCCTCTCGCTTCCACCATCTTCCCTACTTTGTTCAGGAAATTCAACCCCTGGCTCACAAATGATATAAAAAATCACATTGTGTGTCTGAAAACTAATATGTGTAAGTAAGTATTTGAAGTTGAATTTAAGACCTTACTGGTAGGTAAAATACATAGAAAATAAAATACAAGCTCAACTGATAGGTCACTACTTTAGATGAGAGAGCTTGTTTGCAAGGGTAAGCACTGGCCATCTGTCAGGCAAACTCTAAAATAGTCTTTGACTACTATGGCATGAACCAATGCAGCCCCTTCCTCCAGGGAGGGTTCAGCAGGTGGGATAAATGAATGAAGCATCCAGTCACGAGGCAACCATCACCTCAGCTCAAGGAACAGCACAGCATTAGTGGTAGTAAATTAGTCTCAAATCCCGATGGCTGGAGCAACAACTAGAATGTCCACCCAAGATGGGGCTATAGAAAACCAGACAGGGATGCTGTCACCAACACAGAAGAGTGACCCTCCAACCTTAGCCTGTCCACTTCTCTGTCAGTCAACATAGCCCAGCAACCACCAGGCCATACAGGCAGAATAAGACGACTTTGCTGTCACATAAACTACTGTATGTTTTTCCCTCACTGTGGGTACCCAGGGAAAGCTGTGGACAGTGGCATGCTGTCTACCTCCCTGTCTGCACTGTAACCTGCCAAGTGGTAGATTTTAAACTCGTCATTGGAACAGGAATTAAGATGAAAACATCCAAAACTCCATGAAGCCTACTCACCCTAATCCTTAAACACTCTCCAAGAGGACCTTTCCCTCCCTAGCAACTTGGTAAGACACTTGTCACCCCAGTCTGAGGTCAAAGATGAGCAGTTCTTCTCTTCTTCCTCAATTCATAGTCTCCCTCTCCTGGTTCCACCTCTACTTGATCTGTCAGCCCCAGGTTCTCTGCCAGAGCACATTTATTTGCCCCATACTCCTGACCAGCACAAAAAACACACTCAAAAGTAAAGGCAGCAAGAAAACCTCTGGCTTGTCAAAGGATTGTGGGGAGGAATGATGTGTGGCTGTCATTCCGTGAGCAGCTGGAACCAAGGACAATTGGTTCTCTTACCACGCATGCTGTTCTCAGTGGGGCTGAGGCATGTCTGTGCCAGGGGTAGGTGGTGAGTAGCTAAAATAGAGCATCATTTTGGCTGGGTGTGGTGGTTCACACCTGTAATCCCAGCTCTTTGGAAGGCCAAGGTGGGAGGATCACTTGAAGCCAGGAGTTCGAGACCAGCTTGGGCAACAGAGCAAGACCCCATCTCTACTAAAAATTAAAATTAAAGGCCGGGCGTGGTGGCTCAAGCCTGTAATCCCAGCACTTTGGGAGGCCGAGGCGGGTGGATCACAAGGTCAGGAGATTGCAACCATCCTGGCTAACACGGTGAAACCCCGTCTCTACTAAAAAAAAATGCAAAACAATTAGCCAGGCATGGCGGTGGGCCCCTGTAGTCCCAGCTACTCAGGAGGCTGAGACAGGAGAATGGTGTGAACCCGGGAAGCAGAGCTTGCAGTGAGGAGAGATCGAGCCACTGCACTCCAGCCTGGGCAACTGAGCGAGATGCTGTCTCAAAAAAAAGAAAAGAAAAATTAAAAAAAAAAAATAGCCAGGCATGGCCGGGCGTGACTGTAGTTCCAGCTATTCAGGAGGCTGAGGCAGGAGGATCGTTTGAGCCCAGGAGGTCAAGACTGCAGTGAGCTATGATCACACCACTGCACTGCAGCCTAGGTGATAGAGTGAGACCCTCAAAAAAAACATACTGTCTCCACTTTAAAAGTTAAAAGTACACCATGTAATAAAGAAAAACATGGATGTCTCTAAAGTCCTTTCTCTATGATACTTTTCATAAAATTGGAACTTGAGAAGGAAAAGATTGTGGGGGGATAGGACAAGAGAACAGTAACTATTGAAGTATTTTACAGAAAGGAGAATGAGCAGATATTTTTGTGTTTTTAAGCCTAGAAAGAGAAATTAACAAGCTGTAGCAAGAGATCTACAGGTTAAAGAGAGAAGATTAACAAAGATAAATAACTAGATACCTTCACCTAGATAAATAACAAAGGAAAATACAAAATTACTTTTACCAAATAAGTGGCATCACCCTGACTCCCTCCAACCCCACCCTACCCTGATCCACTGCAATCAGCCTGGAGTCATGAGAATATCTCATTCTGAGATGCAGTACAGTGCATAGGAAAAGACGGAAATGGACTCTCAGGCTTTACTGCCTTGATTTGAATCCTGCCTCTCCTATCAGTTGGACAAGTCACCTAAGCAGTCTGTGCCTCAGTTTCCTCATCTTTAAAATTGGAATATTGATAGTCCTTTCTCAAAGGGTTATTATGAAGATTAAATACAGTTGGTGCATGTAAAGTGCTGAAAACAGTGCTTGTATACAGCAAGCACTCAACACACCATTAACTATTATCACAGCATCACTACCATCAGGAAGGTCTTTCCCACTCAAGCTTTGCCCCAACTCAGCAACAGCCCCACCGTCACTGCTGAGTAACTGGTGTCTGCAAAGCTTCCAGGGCTGAGACTATGTGATTCTACCACAGGACTATCTTGCCCAAACCTATGAATGTGCAAGCTTCCCTGAATCTGACTGTCTGAAAGCAATTTTGAAGACTTGGTCTTGTGACTCTTTACATAACCAATTTATAATAATGGGGCTTTTTCGTGGCCCACAAGTCTCCTGGATTGTTATTAGTGCTGCCTTGGTTAGGAAGCTGCAATATGATCCTCTGACTAGAAATACTGGCATAATTTATTGCATTATTACTCCTCTGAACTGAAAGCAATTAATTACCTGGAGCAGGATGCACAAGTGAAAATTTATCAGAGGAAAGTGATGAAAAATGTGCCCACTGCTTTAAAATAATAGGTGCTTAATGGTTTTTTTGTTTGCTGGCTAATCTCAGGCATTTTATAAACAGCTCCAGCTTGGTTATCAGTTGTGAATTCCACAACCCCCCCTTTTGCCCTTTTTATATTATTCTATCATCCTAGATCTCCCTTAAGGACAGGAAGAAACATCTAAAATATTCACTCAAAAGTATAAGAGAGACTCCATTCCTCTTCTGCATGGTAAAATTATTAATATAATGTAGAAATATGTGATAAAATACATTCGCATGTTTATCACCCGTGTTGGTAACACACATATATCTGCCTGACTGATATCTCTTTTTCTCTATCACAGCATTTTACTCTAAAACTTATAAAACCTATCCTGGATAAAAAGACATATTCTAAGGGATATGTGTATATTAACTATTCTCTCCCATCTCATAAATGACATTCCCACATAAAACCTGTATCTCAAAATCCTCAAATATGATCTCCAAGAATTTTTTCCACTGAGCCCTTGCTTAGTCTTTCTCCTAATTCTGTCATCGACAACCAAGATCCAGAAAGAGAGAAAAAACAGAGCCAATAATATGTTATTGTATTATTTATAAGTTTCATGTGCACGTGAAAGATAGGAACAGGGCTAAATTCATTATATTTGTTTCTACTTTTCAGAATTATTCACATCTGTATGATTCCGTAATTGCTTCTTCTATAAAGTTATTGGAGTAATTTTGCTCCGTATATTCCCGATCAATTCCCCCTCTCAAGGGCACAGTTGAAAAGTGATATTTGAAAACGGCCTCTGATAGATTGCATGGTTAGTCAGCAGCAGAGACAAACAACCTAATCCAGCACAAATTAGTTCGGCTGCCAGCAATAGTTTTATACAAAGATGTAAATTATGTTGTCAAAATCGGTTGCTTTCTAGCTTGCTGCTCAGCTAACAAGAAACCACTTTGGCTGATAAAGATGAACACTAAGCTTCCCCCTCTTACAAATTTGCAAATCTGCCATTTCAGCATTCTGTTAGCCACAAACAAACAGCCTGCTATAATTGCTTCTTTTCTTCTGTGGTGGTATTTTTCCTCCTTGTGCTGTTCTTCCAGGCTGCTCTTGAAAATAACAACAACAACAAAGCCCAAAAGCACCACAACAATAAACACTAGCAACTCTCAGGCTCGAATTTAAGAAAACGCTGAGCTCCTGCACAGTCCCTTTCACCCCTTCCCTGTGGAGTCCTCAGCCTGGTCCATTCACTGTGGCTTGAGCTGTGTGCAGACCCTGACAATGTCACTCCACAATACTGCTATCTAAAGGACTGAAAGGGCAGGAAAAATTCTTGGCTTTAATGGAAATGAAAATATTCTTACAGCTTTGAACAAGGATTGTCTTTGACAGTAGCCCATCCATTCTTCTTTATTTTACCAGCTCCCATTCCAGGAAAGGGAGGGGAGCAGAGCCCACTTTCAAGGGACCCAAGAAGAAAGCTCTGCCAGGCTGCCTGTGTTAAATTGGAATCAGATAGATCTAACGCCGGACTGAAAATAATAATGCATTATAACGGTAATTATATCCAGCATAAGTCAAATAAATAAATTATAAATTACAATTACCCTTTAAAGTTGCTAGTCTCACTGTTTGCTTTACAATTAACTGCAGGTGCTTCCGCATGTTTTATTATGGTCCCAAAGTTATATATTTGAAAGAATGGTACAGATGATTCCTGTTTATTTGTTAAATTAAAGCATTGTTGGTAAAATTACGGCTTAATTAATATTATGGGTACTGTATAACAAAACAGTTTACCTTGTACATAATTTATTTCCACATGCATATCTCAGCCCAGACCCATTACAGCTCTAAGGCAGCTAAAATAAAATATTCCTCCTTTGCTGGCATTTTTCTAAATAGCAGTTCACTAAATCAATATTATTCACTTGGTATTTTTAAAAGCAGTGTATCTTAATAATTACACAGCATTAGAGTAGGCAATAATTTTACTTGCTAAGCATATTAAATTTAGCAAACCATCAGTCAAATAGTTTGTTCTTTCTCAGAAGGGGTAAGCAGTGAGTGAGTTTGGAATCATGTTCCTTTGGTATAAATGTCACATAGAGTTTAAGAATGCGTCTGTGACTCCCTAAGCCAGCCCAGCACTATATATCTTTATTAGTTTCAGTGGTCAGTGCAGTGACCAGTTGTTTATTCTCATTACTCAAGACAAGGTGAGCCACTTGGTAGTGACTGCAATCCCAGCTAAAAACATATGACTTTGCAGAAAGTAAAAATGGTAGACAAGGCTACATGCAAAACGGCCCGGATGCCTGCTCAAAAGGGGGATTGGAGGAAGGAGGAGAAAGAAGATAATTAAACACATACACACCATTTTGTGCACATGGACATCTGATCTGTCTTGATCCTCTTCTCTTTGGGGTATCTTATATTTTTTCACTGTTCTTAATTCATTGTAAAACCCCACCAATTTCATATTTCCCCCATCTTTGTCTACGTCTGAATTTATTCTTTCTCAAGTTCACAGAAAATGCCTTACGAATCTTCTCTCTTCTTATACCATCATCTCTAAATATATCCCCTTAAAAGAAATGGAAGTCCATTCTTTTCATCAACACACATGCACACATGTATATATACACAGAGCTACCTTTTCAGCCAATTTATTCACTGTAAAAACCCAAAGCAGCTGAATTATGCCTGAGCTGTAGGCAATTGCCAACACTATCAAGTCACTATTTGATTGATGCATTTAAAGATACTATGGCCCCTGGATTATGTGTTTTAAAGAAATGGCTAAAACCCTTTCATAATCATGGTGGGGAGAAGCAGAGAGAGTCGAAAATCAGCAAGCAACACTCAATCTGCACAGAAGAAGAGTAGCCCACACCTTCATCTTCCTCATTTTCTCTTTCTACTTAGAGACAGCCCAGACTTCTTCTGCGGAACCTGGGAGAGACCACATCAGATCAGGGTCCCAGCAGAACTTCAGAGGAGTATCCCCTCAATCTAATGCAGTCAAAGTCTAAGCCACACTCACAGGTGGCTTAGAGAGCTCACAAACGCCAGAGAATTGTCTGGATGAACTGCTGTGCCCACAACATATAAACACCAGTGGTTCATAGGCCTCCCCCTCTTGTTCCGCATAGACCTGCTTCCACCACCAGGAGACGGCAATTCTTTGGTACATTCCCAGTGACTGCCAAGGGACACACGAACCAACACTGGGCACAGTAGCTTATGCAGGAATGGAAAAGGAATAGCTTCCTGGGAGAATGAGAATGGGGAGGAAAAAGTCATTCCAATCCACCACCAGAACAGTTTTTGATTACCTACTCTGTGCTGAGCACTGCATGAGACTTTGTGGAGAAAGAAGTACAAGGCAGGCACACGCATGTGTGGAAAAGGATAACCACAAAGTTCAAAGTGAAGTTCAATATAGCAATAGGAAGCAGCACAATTTGCAGCTGCAACAATATGGAACCAGCCCAAATGCCCATCAATCAATGAGTGGATAAAGAAAATGTGGGCTGTGTGTGTATGTGTGTGTGTGTGTGTGTGTGAGAATAATGGAATACTACTCAGCCATAAAAAGGAAAGAAATAATGGCATTTGCAGCATCCTGGATGGAATTGGAGACTATTATTCTAAGTGAAGTAACTCAGGAATGGAAAACCAAACATCATATGTTCTCACTTATATGTCAGAGCTAAGAAATGAAGACACAAAGGCATAAGAATGATACATTGGACTTTGGGGACATGGAGGAAAGGGTGAGGGTTTTGAGGGATAAAAGACTACACATTAGATACAGTGTACACTGCTTGGGTGATGGGTGCACCAAAATCTCAGCAATCACCACCAAAGAACTTATTCATGTAACAAAACACCACCTGTTGGCCAAAAACCTATTGAAATAAAAAAATTAAAAATTAAAAAAGCAAAAACAAAATGGCAATAGAATAGAGACCACAAAGTCCTAAGAATTAACTGTCAAATGAAATACCCACCCTACCATTATTACAGGAGTAACTCACAGTCACTAAGATGGGGCACTTAGGGAAGAATTTACAAAGAAGATGGATTTGAACCAGGTCTTGAAAAGCAAGTCAAAATTGGAGTGATGGTGTGTGACAAGTCACATCGTTTAAGAGGAAAGGGAAGTCCATTCAAAGTGAGCAAGACTGTATATACCAAAGACCAGAGAAGCGAGATCACAAGGCATCCACCTCCAAGAACCACTTCTGCACAACCAGGATCATGCATTAGGGCACATGAAATAATACTAACCTAAGTGACTGCTGTAGAAGCTCAACCCCCAACCAAAACCCACAGCAGAACCAACAACAATCAGCCAGCTCCTCAACCTGAGACCTATCTACATACACCTAGGTTATCCAGGCTGATATTTGTTAATGAGATGTTCTGCCTACATTACAAATTTTAAATGAAAGTGTGTTCAGTTTTTGCATACATGCCTGAATTGTACAACTTTTATTCCATAACAGGTACATCTCTTTCAATATTTTGCTTTTCTGATACTGTTAATCAAAATTAAAGCAAGCTAAAAAGGGACTGGCCTCCCTGATGAAAACATGACCAGGCCTGGTCTGTGAATGTTCCAACTGTCCTTCCAGGGAGCAGGCAGTGTGCGCCCTCAGGCTGTGCATTTTGGAGGGCCTGTTCGCAGTGTGCTTGCCCGGGACTCTTGCTGGCTGCCTTGGTAGCAGACTCTGCACCCAAGATGAGTGTGGATGACACAACATGGTAGGAAAGCCGGGCTAATGCTTTTAGGACCAAGCATGACTACAGAAAGACAAGAAATTGAACATCATAAAATGACTGAATGCACTGTGCTAGGCCCTTGAACATACACTGCTACATTTACAGATGAGGACACTAAGACTGAAATTAAGCAATTTGCACACAAGGGTCACGCGGCTATGAGGTTTGCAGAAGACAACTGTAAACCCAGATCTACCAAACCCTGAAGTAAACGCTGTCTCCCTGCAGCTTGTACTTCAAGGAGAGTTGCTGTCTCACAGCGAGCCAGTGTGCAGGATAGGATCATCTTCAGAAGAGAGAGACTGTGATGCTGAAGAAACATTCAGAGAAAAAGAGCTAGAAATAAAGGATGGGAGAGAAACACTGCGCCATGGGTATTTTTCTCTCAGTCTCAGCCCAAGAATAGAAAAACCTCTGGGGCTTTGTGTGTTTGCCCTTCACCCTAGAGCATGTATCCCCTAACACAGCAATGAACTACAACTGCTGACACTGATTAAAATCAGCAGTGTGTACTGCAAACCTACTCACGGGCTATGAATGACAAACTCTGGGAGGGAAATTTCCCTAAGATCTGCAGGTAGCCTCCCCTTGCAAGTATCCAGCAGATCCACAAAGGAACAGTACCCTAAACAGGACAACAGGATGGGGGTATAGACACACATACAGTTGACCCTTGAACAACACGGGTTTCAACTTCATGGGTCCACTTGTACATGGATTTTCTTCCACCTCTGCCACCCCTGAGACACCAAGACCAGCCGCTCCTCTTCCTCCTCCTCCTCAGCCTACTCAGTGTGAAGATGACAAGGATAAAGACCTTTATGACAGTATACTTCCACTTAAGAGTAAATATATTTTCAGCCAGGTGCAGTGGCTCACGCCTGTAATCCCAGCACTTTGGGAGGCCAAGGCAGACAGATGACAAGGTCAGGAGATCAAGACCATCCTGGCTAACACAGTGAAACCCCATCTCTACTAAAAATACAAAAAAAAAAAAAATTAGTCAGGTGTGGTGGCACACACCTGTAGTCCCAGCTACTTGAGAGGCTGAGGCAGGAGAATCGCTTGAACCTGGGAGGCGAAGGTTGCAGTGAGACAAGATTGTGCCATTGCACTCCAGCCAGGGCAATAAGAGTGAAACTCCATCTCAAACAAACAAAAAAAAAAAGAGTAAACAATTTTCTCTTCCTTATGATTTCCTTAATTTCTTTTTTCTAGCTTACTATTTATAAGAACACAGTATATAATACATATACAAAATATGTGTTAATCTACTGTTTATGTTATTGGTAAGGCTTCTGGTCAAAATTAGGCTATTCGTAGTTAGGTTTTAAGTCAAAAGTGTATGTGAATTTTATTAGATGTGACTGCACAGGGAAGTCAGTGCCCCTGACCCCCACATTGTTCAAGAGATAGATAGATAGATAGATAGATAGATAGATAGATAGATAGATAGATAGATAGACAGACAGATAGATAGATAGATAGATAGGCTGGTAAAGACAACTACATAAGGATAGGTGCTTACTATGAGGAAAAGAGGAAGTAAAGAAAGAATTAAAGAGAATGGATCTTGGAAGTAAATTTTTCCATCACTTTTACAGTGTTATTTTGTAATGAATAGCATCTTCATAAGTCTGTAATTACTTACAAAGAGAAGAAAATGCCAACTTAGAGTCAGGACAGATGCAGAAAATGTTAAACAACAATACAGCAGGTGAATTGCATCATAAGACAGCAACACAAAAGCAGTTTCAAGTCAGTCTATGATTAATTTCCAAAGAATATCCCTTAGATGAGTACAGTGTGTTGATATTCACAAAGCTTCTCTACATTCATCACCTCATTCTATCTTCCTAGGAGAGAGGAAAGATGTTTAGTCTCAATGTTCTCATCTTCTAGCCAAGGCGACAAAGGCCCAGCGAGGTTGATTTGTCCAAGGTCAGTCTTCGGTAGCGCCAGGTCTCCTGCCGCCTACTCCACCCTAGTGACTTCTCTTCCAAAGAAGCGGAGGCTCAAACATGGATAGACTGTGGTATGAGTCTTTAATGGAGGAAACAGAAATGGTGCTTGACATCAAGAACTGCAAATGACTGAGGGAGAAGGGAACCCACGGGGCAATCCAGGGAGATGGAGCACTTCTGAAAAATGAACAAGAACAAGTTATGACTGTGAGGTGATGCAAAGGTTTGGCTGGAGCAGATTGTGTAGACAGAGAAGTAGCAAGAGAGAAGTCCAGAAAGAAAAGACAGAGGGGAGCAGTGAGTGCCAAACTAAAAAGATTACTTGGTTCTACAAGTCGGTGGGAGCCACTGAATGGTTCTGAGAAGGACAGCAGCATAATAAAAGCAGTGCACTGAGAGAACACAAATTACTTCATCAGAGTGCAGATTTACAAAACGACTTAACATAGAAGGGGACACTCAAACATACTGAGTTGGTCAAATTCTCCCAGTAAGAGTGAGATACAAGCTGCCACCACATACTCCCAACCAGCCATTTGCTAAATAAGAGCGCACTCCTTCCACTTATAGGTTGTAAATGGGAAACCTTGGCAGCCTTCCCTACATGCCCTTATGCTGCCACTTGGGCCTCCCTCGGCTTCTCCTTCCCATTGCACTGTCCCGTCCAGAACTGTCCAAGATCTGGATCTTACCTGGATGCCTCATATCTGAATGCACATATGCCTTGGAGGTGACTACAGTTTATCTGATAAAGTAGCTCCAGCCAAGGCCACAATAGCTGCTGAAGCTACAGTATGTCTTTTTCCCAAATGTACACTTTCATAGAAACCATCTGGACCTCAATCCAGTGGTTCCCAAGCACTGGGGCCAACTTAAATCATCCCCAGCCGGTGACTTTGAGGTTTTGCCTTTATGATAGTCTTCTTCCACTTACTAGTAAATACATTTTCTGTTTGAAACCACTGAAACTGCAAAAAGGAAAACAGGAATTTCAGATACCCTGGCAGAGAGAATCTGGTGATATATTCTAGCCTTTCTAAATCCCTTCAAATCAAACCATGCAAGAAGTGCTCTATGGAGTCTTAGCACTATGTCTCAGGTGTTCACAATTCACCAATGTCATGCTACAAAGCTACTGATTCACATATATACAACTGACTTCATAAAGATTGCATAAAACCAAATTTTGAGATAACTCAGTCACAACCTACACTAAAATTAACTTTGCTGTGTTATCAGAAAATAGTCAAACATAGTAAAGAAGATAATACAAAACATGTTTAAAATTCTAAGAGAAGCTTTATGTACATACAAGGCATACCATTTAACTCATAGACTCCAATCATCTGGGGTGGAGATTAACAATTTTTGGTCATCTGGGTACCACATCATAATTTTTGCCAAATATCTATAGCAGTTGTACTATTATGTACTTAATATTTTTTCCTTTAATTGATTTACTTTTCCTGTTGATGTGGTTTGGCTATGTCACAACCCAAATCTCACCTTGAATTGTAATAATCCCCATAGGTCAAGGGCAGAGCCAGGTGGAGATAACTGAATCAAATAAACACTGCTGCTGCTGCTGCTGCTGCTGCTGCTACTACTACTACTACTACTACTACTACTACTACTACTACTGTTCTCATGGTAGTGAATAAGTCTCGTGAGATCTGATGGTTTTGTAAATGGGAGTTCCCCTGCACAGCCTGCCTTACCTGCTGCCATGTAAGACATGTCTTGCTTCCCCTTTGCCTTCTGCCATGACTGTGAGCCCTCCCTAGCCATGTGGAACTCTGAGTCCACTAAGCCTCTTTTTCTTTATATATTAAAGAAAGAATCTCTGGTATTTCTTTATTAGCAGCATGAGAACAGACTAACATACCTATTAATTCAGAAATTAAAATATGTAAGTCATAGTCATAAATCGATAGCCAACATTATTTAACAAACACAAATTTTCAAAATCCATTCAGTATACCGCCTAAAATCATTTCCTGTGCCACCCATTATCCAGCACTTTGGGAAACACTGATCCAAAGCCAACCATCTCATCTGACAAAAGGAAATAGAGTTCAGAGACATAAAGTAATTTGACTAAGGTCACACAGCCTTGAAGTCAAAGGACCATTAACTCTGGTCTCCTGGTTCCTTGCTCATTAATGTTTTTTCCTATACCATGACTATTCAACTGATGTATTAATAGCATATCACTGCCATATTTCCATTAGAATAAGTACTCTACACAACAATATTTAGGGATTCTAGTTCAAATAATTATGTTCATATCTGGGAGTAATTAAGAATTTTTTCTCCTTTTAAATGCAGCTGTCATACAGACTTTTCATCAGGTTGAGTATTCCTAATCTGAAAAACCCAAATCTGAAATATCCTAAAATCGAAAAATTTTTGACCACCAATTTGATGCTCAAAAGAAATGTTTATTGGAGCATTTACATTAGGGATGTTCAACTGGTAAGTACAATGCAAACATTCCAAAATCAAAAAAAATTAAAAATCAAAAACACGTCTGGTCCCAAGCACTTTGGATAAGGGCTACTCAACCTGTATGTGGTCTTGATTTAATGTTGGCTGTCACATCTTACTAAACACTATGGGTATTTTTAAAGACATTAGTATCTTGAGCAGTCGGACATCACACATAATGACTCAGTTATGATTTGTCACTGAGAGCTAGAAAACCACTGCAGTCTTCAAGGTCTCTTTCCTCAAGCCCAAGTCTTTAATTAGCAGAGATGAGAGAAAGGACAATGGCCACATCCTTCGTTAAACACCAAGAGTCACCCAAGTTGACTGGGCAGAGTTAACTGATCATAAGCTGTGGCTGTTCTTGAAATGCCCCACTTAGCAGTGAGGGAGTCCCCAAGACATGGTCAAGGCTTGGTAAGCACCTAACTACATCTCCCCAGGGAGCAGCCAGCCTCCTCTTTTCCAGCCACTGAACACAGATGTTCCACAATGGGCACATGCCTCCTATCTTGCTGGTGTCCTCAGGTTATAACAAGGATATTCAGTCCAGGATTCCAAAAAAGAAGGAAAAAAAAAAACCCACCACTGATATCCACGAAACCTCCTTGTAAATTAAACAGTACATGATGAGTAACACAGCTATTATTCAGTGCATGCATCACAACTGTGTGCCCATGTTGTGTTGTCAGATAAATATATAAACACAGGGACTGAAGTGCTCCCTCTCTTCTCCACCATCCCTTCTAGGAAGAGGAAAGGAAGTTGGGCAAGGATAGAGGAGCGTGGAGATGGCAGGAGAGCAGGGAGATTCTGGAGGCAGAATGAGAGGTGAGAAAAAAAGTGCTGGGGTTTCTTTCTTCCCTTTTCTCCCCTAGTCTGTGGCATGAAAAAACAATGGTTTTTCTGAGGCACTGTGCAGACAAGGCAGCTCTGAAAAAAACTAATGGCCGTGATTAATGACAATGGGCTGGAGGAGAGTGGGGACACAGCCGCCACATACATCATCCCTTCCCGTCAGTCTGTGCTCCTCCCTGCCCCTCTTCCTCCTACCAGCAAGGCATTATAAAAACGTCTTATCTGCTCTGGACGCTTGTTTTAAAGCTGAAATCACAGCCAGACCCCCACCCAAAAGAAAAACAAAGAGTGAGAAAGAATGGCCAAAAAAGGATGGCACTAGAGGAAAGTAAGAGAGGGAAGAGTGAGAAAGAACGAGAGAGGGAGAGAGACAAAGGGGTGATAGGGTGAACAAGAAAATGGCATGTAAAATAACTATAAGATATTCCAGGGGAAAATGTGCAGGCTGTAATCATTCAAGATTTCAGCAACTTGACTCCTCACATGCTGAAGCCACATTTTCAAGGTCTTATCTGCCATATGGTTCCCTGTTTGGATGATTTATTAGGTGTAGAAAGCACACTGATAAATTTTACTGCATTTCCCTGAATAGGCAACCTATGGTGTCAATAACAAAGCTCAGGCGGCTTTAATGAAAACTGCAAGCACCAAAGGGT
The DNA here is from genome assembly GCF_003255815.1 of Theropithecus gelada. NCBI lineage: Eukaryota > Metazoa > Chordata > Mammalia > Primates > Cercopithecidae > Theropithecus > Theropithecus gelada. Next base: position 58,379,543 of record NC_037677.1, read on the forward strand.
AACCATTTATTTATGAGTCGCTATAGTATTACTAGGACAAAATTTATCTTCCCTTCTCACACACTCTGTAGAAACCGAATCTGGTCAAAGTAACAGAGATCACATCCATATGTCAGTGGTTTGCTAACATCTCCCCTGCATGAAACACTGGCTGTTGCTCCGGAGAAATTGTTTGGTGACCCATTTTGCATAAGAAATCCTGTTTTTGTGAAAAAACAAGATGAAACCTGGAGAACTCTGCAAACACCATACCCTTAGCAATCACACCTAAAGGTGCTGCAGAATCCTCTTGGTTTTCTTTACCTAGAAAATAAGACAGCTGCCCCAGGGGTAGGGATGAAAAAAGCGAGGGTGATGTGCATATAAGGAGGAGAGAGATTTAGAGATACTGTCTGATCCATAAATATTTTAAGTGTACCAGTCCACACAACAATGTTCCCCTCCATCCTCTCTGTTTCTTAGGACACCACTCATTGCCTGGTCCCCACCCCTGTCCCTCACTGCCCCCAAAATGCCTCTCTTCTTGGCTAGTAGCTATCTGCAAGTCTGATGTATGTGTTATTTTTATAACAGAGAAACAATCCAACTTTTTAAAACTCCAAAGGCAGCAAAACTAATGACCAAACTTGAGAGGAAGGGGGGGATCGTGGAAGAAAAGAGGAAGAAAGCCAGATAGTGCTCTCTTACTGTTTAATGCTGAGCCACAGTTAACTGCTACAAAAAAAAAAAAAAAAATTTGGCCAGGTTTTCAAGTCTACAGTTTTCTCCACTGTGTAACATGCCTGTCCTGAGTGAAGACAGCCTTGCCCAGGAATGTCAAAAGAAGGAAGGATAAAGAAGAAGTTTAACCACAATAGCATACATTTGAGTAATGCTCTTAGCACAGCAAACCAATGAAAGCAATAGCAAAGTTGAAAGGCTGGGCCAAGTCTTTGGACGTGAGCAAAATCTCAACCTTCCATTTTTTTTTTCCACCAAAGTTAATACTCTGAAAAATGTCTCCACTAGATTATTTTACCCAGGTTTGTTTCATTTTATACTTGATTTTACAGTTTTTTCCTTGTTCTGCATCAATATTTTCTCTAATACTTTCACGGTGAGAGGGCATGAAAATCTGTGCTTATCAGTTCTTATCCACACTACTGCCTCTCTAACCCTACCACTCAAAAATATATTTTTATATATTTATATGTATCAATATCTATAATGTATAAATAAAATAAGTAAATAAATAAGCAAACTCTTTGGAAATCAGAACAAAAATAACATTTTATAAAAACCTCTTTCTACATCATACATAATAAACAAAAAAGGTCATCTTGATCAGTTCAATTACTGACATTGCTGCTTTTAAAATCTGCTTAGTAAAATGGCGTCAATTAAAGTTTAATGTCTTATAAAAGATCATTCAAGTATTATAGTAGAATTAAGAGGAAATAGGTACTGCTTGGGATCTGGCCATATTTTTAGAGTTTAAAAACCAGACAGATTTATAAGAATATTCATTATTGCCTAGGTTGCTTTCAATTCAGCCACTGGTTTATTAAAAGAGGTAGGCTAAAGGGCCCAGCACAGTTCAGAGCACATTCAACCAGCTGCATTTTCAGTTTGCTAAATATTTCAACTAGTCTTCAAAGGCATTGCATAAGTAAAACCTCGCACTTATTTTTCTACACACTTCTCCTCTTAATTTTTAACCCCCTGGGTATTTCCAAAGGAAATCTAATCCACTTAAGTCATTTGTACCTAGTCCACACTAAACGGCATTTGAATGAGTTATATTGTTCTAGAAGCCCCATTCACCTTTTCTGTTGGCCTTTTATTCTCTGGAGGTCCCATTCTGGGTCAAATCAACAAAACTGAACCTTAAGGCAGCAGAGGGAACTGGGGAATAAGAGAAGGAGACCAAAAAAGTATCAACAGGGAGGACACCCAGCCAGGGGCTCCAGAGCAAGAGGAAATCTCCTTTTGCAGGCCTGATACATAGGACTAAGTCGAACAGTTGTTCAGGTTGTGCACTAGCCGACGGCATTTGGCCAAAAGGACAGGTGGAGACTGAAATCCAACCTATACTGTGCTTGTCAAGCTCAATTTCTTGGCCAGGGGTTGCATCCACCCAAAGAAGGGGAGCATATTTCTATACTTCTCCCAGAAGCACTGTATGGGCTAGCTGCTGATAAAGTCATGTTAAGAAAACAAGAGTAAGCCAGTCACGAAAGGACAAAAATCCTGTATGCATCCATTCATACGAGATAACTTAGAGTAGTCAAACTCACAGAGACAGGAAGCAGAATGGCGGCTGCCTGGGGCTGAAGGCAGGAGGGGAGTGGGGAAATAGCGAATGGCTATTTAATGGGTATGGAGTTTGGCTTGAGAAGACGAAAACAGTTCTGGAGATGGATGGTGGTGATGGTTACACAGCAATGTGAACATGGGTAATGCCACAGAGCTGTACACTTAAAAATAGTTTGAATGGTAAATTTTATTACAATAAAAAGGAAATGAAACCAGAGTCAAGCACTGGCAGCTACACACCCACTGTGGACCCGGATAAAGGTCCTGCTCACAGATCAACTTTCCATAAGCCCACGCCATTGTCCAACAACTGAGAGCAGATCAGGGCTGCACTTGCCTCCATAAACGCCCAGCTACACAGCACCTGTCCAGTTCACCACTCCTAATGCCCACCTTCTGCCTCCAAAGGACACCGAAGAGGCAGGGCTTCTCTCTAGGGGTCCTTGCCCCTCTCACCCTGTGCTCCCCCTGCGTGAGCACCCCATCAGCTCTGGCCTCTGCAGCAGCCTTCACTGTCCCCAACCTCATACCACCCCAAACCCTGTAAGAGTAGAGGTGTGCTTTCACCCAAGTCCACCTCCCCTCAGCAGAATAGTTCATTACTCCACACACATTAAGCTTCCACCAGAACAAGGCCGACTCAGGAAAAAGAAAATTTCATGACTCCTATCATTTGGAATTTGTGGTAAAATTTAGTCTAAGTTGGGCCAAAGAAAGGGTTTGCTATGAAAGCTCACAATGTAAATAAGACCTGAGGGGAAAACATGCATACAAAGAGATGATTCTTAAAGGTTTCAGTTCAACAATACATTTTAGGGAACATGTGTTGCCTATTATAGAGACATTAAAGAAAATACATTGTGTCAGGACTGGGGAACCTGGGCCTGCCTCTGCCACCCTCTGCCACTTTATGGGCCAGTCCCATAAAGTCCCTGGTCATGATCACAGTTCCCTCATCCATGGAGTTGGACAGAGACTCTCCAAGGTCCTTCTGGCCACAATGAGACTATAAAATTAATATACTGTACTTTGTATATTTACATATACGAGTGTGTGTTTTGTGTGTGTGTGTATGTGAGGATGTGATATGTGTTTGTCTATGTGGTGTCAGGGAGTGCTCTGTGTATATGTGGGGTGTAGGGGAGTATGAGGAGGAATGGTATCTATGTGGTAGGTGGGACTGTGTGTATGATGTGTGTGGGGTATGTGTTTGTGGTGAGGGATGTGGGAGGTGTGGTGTGTGTATGTGTCCACACAAGTATTAATGAGGACTACTTCTCAATGGAAAGAATTTGCCAGTTATTTCAAAATATTTTCTATACTTAAAAAGTGATAAAGCTGGAACTAAATAGTGGTGACGGTTGTACAACCTTGTGAATGTACTAAATGCCACTGAATCGTGGCACTTTCAAATGGTTACAATGGCAACTTTTATGTTATGTGTATTTTATCACAATTTTTTAGGTGATAAAGCTGTATTCCTTTTAAAAAATTAAGTATGTTCACCAGTTCGGAAGCTGTAATTCACCCAGTTTGTCTAAGTTGGCAGGATTTTGCAGTCCTAGAATACACTATACATTCCACCTAGAGAAGTTTCTAGTGTAGGTCTGAGATCTGTGGGATGTGCCACACTTGGGCCAAGTCCTGGACACTGGGAATTCTTTCCCTTATTGGGACAATAAAGTCTAACGGCCTTCTCTTCTCACTAGGGAGACTACATCCCTGCCTACTGATGACCTTCTGGGCAAAAAAGGTGACTACGGATGCCTCCTCCCACAAGAGGACCACACAGAGCACACATATCACAGCCTGGTTCCACCTGACGCTTATATCATGCTCTGTAATTGCAAGACTCATCATAGCACACACTCAGGGCTTCTCACCTTGCCCAGGCCAGAGCTCCTTCCAATGCACTATACCTGTCTACAATGCTTACCACCTGGCAAAGTATTTTATCCTAATTTTGCAACTTTTTAAGAAAATGAAATGCTTACATCAACTTAATCAATTTTCTTAAAAGAGGAAAGATGCTGAATTCTCTTAAGATACCACATTTACTCCTTCTAGAACTAAGTGCTAGAAGGCAGAGATTGACCACTAAGAAGTCCAATGGCCAATGGTATGGTCACAGATATTGTTCAAATGAAGCAAAGCTCATTGGTGATTATTTCTTAAATGTCACTTTCAAAAACTAGAGTTTTCAGTCCCAATTAATTGCCATTGACAAGAACCCCAGTACTTGACACTTCACTCATGAACAGCCCTACAAATTCACGATGTGGGTGTGGGTGTCCTTACAAAGCCCATTTCCAAGCAGCAGCCTCAAAGCTTCATACCAAGCCTCCACAGAGAGTTTTTCTTTGGAGCCTCCTGTTTCTAATACTTTGGGCTTCATTCCTTGATTCTAACCCCACCTCCCAACCTAGAGAGTGCTGGCTGCATGCTAGCACAATCCTGAATGCCAATGACCTCAAGTGCAGCTAGTGTTCAGTTAGGAGCTGTGCAAGATCCATTGTGGCCCGTGAACAAACCAGGGAGAGCTGATGAGAAGATGTACACTCTTTGAGTGTACATGCAGGTGACAAGAGTAAGTATAGTGAAGGGCCACTGCACCAGACAAACTGTTGGTGGTGGTGAAGTTCTCTGGAGACCAAGGCTTGGAATGTGGCCCTTGACCAAGACAGGTGACCCAGGCAGAGACAGTAACCAAAAGGAATTCTTTGGAAGAAACAGTGAATAGAGAGGAGCTAGACCTTGGTTTGAAGTGCAAACACGATCTGACTCATCAGCCTTATCCTCATTTAAAGGGTCATTCCCCCCACTTCACAATTGCAGGCTCACAATATACTACTGCTTCCCAAACTAACCAACTCTGGATCTGTGTATAGCAGATGCAAAATAAACTTGGGCCCTTGTATGGCTTATGGGTTTTGTTATTGTTAATATATACAACTTATATATATTTAAGGTATACAACATGTTTTGATATACACGTACATTAGTGAACTGAACATTATGGTTGAACTAATTAACGTAGTCTTCTCTTCACATAGTTACCATTTTCTGTGTGTGGTGGGAACACTTAAGATCTACTCTCTTAGCAAATTACAAGTATATAGTGGTGTATTATTAACTATAGTCACATGCTGTACATGTAGGTCTCCAGAACTTATTACATCCTACATAACTGAAACTTTGTACCCTTTGACTAACATCCTTCCCATTTCACTGGCCCCCATCCCCTGGTAACAACCATTCTAGTCTCTGCTTCTATGTGGTTGACTATTTTAGATTCCACATATAAGTGAGATCCTGCAGTAGTCTTCTAAGTCTGGTTTATGTCAACCATGTTTTCCAGGTTCATCCATGTTGCAAATGGCAGGACTCCCTTCTTTTTTTAAGGCTGAATAATATTGCACTGTGTATATATATACTACAATTTTTGATCTGTCATCCATCTATGGACACTAAGGTTGTTTCCCGTTCTTGGTTATCTGGGTATATATCTGATGGAAATAAAATCAGTATCTCAAAGAGATATCTGTACTCCCATGCTCATGGCAGCATTATTCACAACAACTAGGACATGGCCGATGGATTTTTAACCACTCCAAGCAACCACTTCGTGTTTGGATACCCAATTGAAGCAACCAGAGAGCTGGTTAAAAATAGAAATTCTTGGACTCCACAAAAAGAAAAAACCACTGAATCAAAATCTCCAGGAGTGGGGCCTAGGAATCATGATTTTTTAAAGTTCCTTGGGTGGTTCCAATGCAGCCAGTCATTTGGAAACCACTAAGTCACCTCACTTGCTTGTACATGAGGAATGAAGACAGTGCTGTTGTTACAAAACCAAAACAAGGCAGTGATTCTCCCTTAAAAAAAAAAAAAAAAAAAAAGATGCTCATCTGTAATGCTTTAGCATTTGTTTACGGATAATTAAATGTGAAGGAAAAGAAGGTTAGGACCTAAGAAAATCAAGTGTTAAAAACTAAAATGGAAGGGCCCAGAATAAATTAGAGCATTACGAAATTATCACCTGTATCAACAGAAAAATACAGTTCAATATAAGAACATCCAAAGAAATACAGTATTACATGAAATGGCTTCCCACCTGTACTAGCTTTAACCTAACAGAATTAAGACAACAAATCTGCTGAGGGGAAAATATCATGTAGGTCAATTTTATTCATTCAAATCTAACAGACTGGAAATTTGTAGAAATTTTAACAAGCATTTACTTTCCTATCGTATGTCAAGAAAGGCCGTGTTCATAAATACAAGATAGGAAAGACTTTTAGAAAATAGTTAAAACTAAAGAGGACTGTTCTGAAATGTCTTGATCACTTTGGAAGTAGCCATTTCTCTAACATTTTGTAATATAATGCCAAGTATTTTTAACTAGTCATTAAAACTGTTCTAGGAATTTCTATTGTAGACTTTGATATCTAATTCAAGTGGCTGCATAAATTTGGAAGCTACAAAATCAATTTTCCATAAAATATCATTTGGGCTTCACTAATCCAAACTGGCCTCCTTCCTAATTAGGTTGAATTCATGGGATATTATTGTAATGCACTGCCAAATCAGATTTTTAAAACTGGGAACTTTGTGCTATTTTGGATTATCATAACATCCTTTCCCTCCATTAGCAGGGATGGCCAGAGATTGCTAATACAATAAATGTTTAATGGATAGCAACACTGTCCCTTGCCCCCAGAAATGAGACATAAACATACCGTCAGATCTGTTTGTAACCATGCTTTCTGCCTTCTCTCTTGCTTGTGGCAAACAGTGAATTTTCCCAGTACAAAGAGACATGCCAATCGACTTACTCAAGCCAAAGGTAAACAGAAAAGAAGTGAGAAGAAAGGGATGAAAAAACACTGCGGGAGCTCTGGGAGACATAGTCTTCTGTGCCAAAAGATCATCACCTCCTATAAATGTCCCCAGTCCTTTAATACTTGAAATAGAAAGGCGCAGTGGAAATTCAGACTTCTAGAAGGGCACAGATAGAGCCCATGTAGTCCAGAATGGACTCTCTGCCCTTAACTAGAAACTGGGAGTCAGTGAGAAAACAGAACCTCAGTTCTAAAAATAGCCCACTTATTTTCATTTCTGGTTTCAATACTTTCACTGCACCTTTGTTTTAAAGGCACTACAGGAGTTCTGACATTTTCTTTCCATTTCTGAATCAACAGAGAAGAAATTCAGCTACATGGTAAGAGAGTTAATATTCCACCTTCTCACACACTTAACACAGACATACCTATGCATGAGCACATGTTAAGACTGGCCTCAGTTTGGTTGGGCTTAAGAGAAGGAGTTACCAGCAGTGAACTTTACTTATCTTACCATTAGAAAACAAGGGTTCACCAGGAGCAGTGGCTCACACCTGTAATCCCAGCACTTTGGGAGACTGAGGCGGGTAGATTACTTGAGTCCAGGAGTTCAAGACCAGCCTGGGCAATATGATGAAACCCCACCTCTACAAAAAGTACAAAAATTAACTGAGCATGGTGGTACATGCCTGTAGTTACAGCTACTTGGGAGCCCAAGGTAGGAAGAGCACCTGAGTCCAGGAGGCAGAGGTTGGAGTGAGCCATGATTGCACCACTGCACTCCAGCCTGAGTGACAGAGCAAGACCCCATTTCAAAAAGAAAGAAAGGCAGGCTTATTTGGGAGGAGGTGAGATGGCAAGAGAGTACTTAGTTCCCAACCACAGCCATCACTCTTTCTCCTTCAACTGCTCACAGAAAGAACCTGGCTCAAGTCAAAGAAATGTAGACTTCTGTCCCAACTTCACCATGACCTTAGATAAGTTAATTTCTGCAACTCAGTTCCTTCATGTTTGAAATACTGATAATTATTTTCATTCCAATCACTCTTAACATTACAGCAGCAGCAGGAAGGGGTTAGAATGTGCCCAGAAAGGATGCCTTAGGACAATGGTCCTGCTGTCTGTCACTCTCCAATCAGATCAAAGTGTTCCACCATGGCCTTTCAATGTATTTAACTTCTCCTTTTCTTGTCCTTCAACTGCTAGGGAAGAAAATGTTTTAGTTAATTATCCCACAGTGTACAAACTTTCTGGGTGCGATTCTCTGCTTGGGGCAAACTTGGGAAATTTTGGAACATACCCAGATGGAGAACAGGCTGACTCTTGACTGAAGACTGGTGTAAACTACAGTGTGGAACAGACTGTCTTCTATATTCAAACAGCTCCTATCATCTGAGCTATCAAAAATCCAACCGGCATCAGGGAGACCTTCAGGAAGAAAGGACTCTCATAAAGAAGGCACTCATAATCAAACTCGGAGAAATGGATTTAGAATTCAAGTCTCGGTATTCCCAGTCTTGAGACTTTTCCACTGCATAGTATTTAGTCATATGAACTGTGTGGCATTCCCAGTTTATTTTTGTTACTCTTTTAGAATCCAGGAACCCAGGATGAAACTAAGCAAGTTGTCCCAACGAATTTCTCCTTTTCTACTTGTCAAAGTCAAATAAAAAATATAGAGACAAATCTCTAAACAAAACATTTTGTTTGAGAAAACTGAATTGCAATTTGGGGCATACACACAGACTGGGGTGGTCTTCAGTGTGTCAAAAGAACAAAGAGAAGGAAGGTTGGGGCTTTATTAAAAGATAAATGTTATGTATTCTTTTGAAAGAAAACTCATTGGCACTAGTAAAGTTTTTGGAAGCAGGCAAGCTCTGATTGGTAAGTGGTGGGGCAGCAGATAACACCAGTCTGAGAGTCACAGCAGTTCATTTCAGCAGCTACTAGGTTAAACTGTTCTTAAAATTATAGTATTTTGGCAGTTGGCTTACAATATCACCCGTGGGCAGGCACTTGTGTCCTGAGTCCTTTTTCTCCTCCAGTCTCTTGACTCTAATTTAGTTAAGTTTGACAAGATAACTCCAATTCATATAATCAATTCTTACATACTCAATACTATAAACTTGTGTAAGCAACATAGCTCATTTCAGTTCCGCAGGACTCATTCAAGGATAAACTTCAGGACAGTTGTCAGGAACTCTCTAGATCTACCTAAGAAGGCAGTAGTAAGGAATAACTGGAAGATGGCAGAGGTAATAATGATAAACATGGGCAATGACAAATAAATTGAATTTTTGTGTCCCAATGGGTCTGAAAAGCATTCTGGCCCCATACTAATACTCCTAGAATTTCATATTTTTCACTATATTTCACCCCAAGGAAACTCAGCATTTCTACTGTAACAGATAATCTGTATTATTTCTTCTTGACTCTCCGAAATCCCCAAATTAAATATGAACCTTTTCTAAGAAACAAAATTTGTCTTGACCTCCTTCTTCTTGAAAATGGGCTTGATCTTATAAAACCCAAATTGCAAACAAACAAACAAAAAAAAGAATGGTTAACTGATTGAATTTTAAAATTAAAGACACATTGGGGGATCACAATCCAACTGATATAAAATTGGGGACTGGAGAGGTCAAATGACTTGCTTATCATTACAGCGTATGGGGAAAGGCTAGAACCCAAGTCTCCCAGCACTAAATTCATTGTTTTTCTCCTATCATCCCACACTCTTAGAAAGCTAATAGTTCATGGTTAGATTTCTAAGAGCTCAGCTGATAGGTATCAAGATCCTTGGCTGTCCTCATCAATGCAGTACTGGTGACACAGTTTTTATGCATAGAGAACAATAATTTTATGATCAAAAAAACAAAATTATGTCTTAATTCTTTAAAAGCTTGAACAACCTGTCAATGTCTGAACTGCCTCCTTGGCCGGCATGATTCTCTATTGCAGTGGGAAGAATTCTTAATCTAAGGTGCTTTATCTAGGGCTCCAAGAATGGTGTTGAGGAGAATCCATGAATCTCAAATTAAATGGAAAATATTATGTTAATGTGTATTTTTCTGAGACTAATGGCCAGTTTTCATCAGATTCTCACATCTTTCTCTTTAAAATATTGGAAATCACTAACCTAATTCAATTATTCCCTCTCTTTCTTACGCTTCTTATGAATTTTACAATGTTCTCTCACTTCCATTCTCCTAAAAGTGCTTTATATGATATTAGAATTAGTTAAATAATATTTTTGGAGATTTTAAAAAACACTCAGACTTCTACTATAAAGTTGCAAGTCCTGGATAGTAATTACTGGCAAAGTGTCTGGTGGCCCTGGGTACTGCCAATAACTGTAGTTGACAGAATTCTTTTAAAAAGTACATTCTTAATAATGAAACGGACCCTAAACTTGACTCAGTTTAAAAGAGAAGCTCCAAAGATGAGATTTTCATGATCTTCCTTCTTCACCCAAAATCCACTTTATAAAATACTGACTTTAAAAAAAAAAAAAAAAAAAACCTTTAAAATGAGGCTGATTATATCCAGAATGGTAAGATCCTGAAATATATAAGCCACTGCTATTAAGCATTAAGATATAAGGGCCCTCTTTAGTAGAAAGCTGGGTTACTGTATAGTTGAAACCTAACTATCCATCATAAACACCTTCAATACATTTGAAATAGCAGGGCGGACAGGTTCTCTCACATTGAGCGTCATTTATGAAGCGATCAAAGCCTGTAGTGGGAAAAAGAAGTATGAGGAGGCACAGGGCTTTATAGAATGAATAACTTTTCTCATTCTCAATATTTCTTATGTTCTTTTACAACAAATTGCTTGGCTCTTGAGAACAGACTCATAAAAGAAGTGAAATATATTTTTCTATCCCGAATCTGAACTTTTTTTAATATATAAAGTTGTAATGACCCTTTCCAAACAATATGAGCCAGCACTTCAAAAATTTCCATTGTTTCAAAGACACAAATTATTTTGTGCATCTGTGTCTATCAAATGAATGAGGAAGGAAAACACATGAAAGTCATTTGAAAGACAGCATCTCCTAGGAGTTATGCTTGGAAGCTGGAAAAGCCCAGTAATCCCCCTACCTAGATAAACAGAGTTTTCCAAATGACTAGGGGGATCAACAGTGGAGCAAGGCCAAGCATTTGAATGTTATAAAGGAGACTCCGTATTAGACCTTGGGGAGAGAATCCAACATTCAGCTCCTTTATGGCTGGCCGACCTCTCTAAGACACAGCCCTACCTTGAGTGGAGAGGAACCAAAATAAAACAATATCTTCAAGCAATTTACACACAAATGGAATTTCTCCAAGCTCAGAAAATTTGAAGTTTATTCAGTCCATATGCTATCCCATCCCTTCCCTTTTAACAAACAACTTAGAAGCAGGCAGCCATTTCTTAGTCATTCAAGATCAAAATCTCTCCTCCCTTAACCCCAAATCATTAGTGACAGTAACCGTGCATCATTTGGAATATTTAGGGGATTATTTTTTCCTCCTAATAAGAAACTCACTGAATGCATTTTTAAAAGTGTCTCAGGAGCCCTACTCAACTCTTCTTCCATTAGCGGCAAACACGAGGCACATGATTTGACCTAGCACTGAATTCCCAAAAGCAGGATTTAGGGAAGCTGACAATAACTCAATTGAGTGATTATCAATCACAAAAGATAGTATTCTGGAGGAAAAAAGATGTCACATAGAGCATTTTTCTCATTAAGAAAATAAGCTTTTGAAGTAGTATACATCACTTTCACTACATAAGTCAAAATTCATACATGTACAGAAGAGATGATATAGCACAGTCAAGTCAGAAAAAACCTATGTCAAATACTACCTTTCCCAACTGATCCTGTGCAAGTTACTGGTAAAGATAATAATACCACCTGGCTCATAGGGTAGTTGAGATAATTGAGATAATACATGTAAAGCATTGAACACAATGTATAGCACATGGTAAGCACTCAATAGATGTTAGATAAGCTATTGTTATTATTAACTTTTTTATTACCAAAATTTAATACCAAATTACCAATGGAAAGCAAGTTCCCAATGTTTCTTTCCTTGATTCTGCCTATAATTCTATTTTTGTATATAAAAATTCCCTTATTTGCACCTTTGTTTCCACCAGGAAAAAAAACAAAACAAAAACTCTTTTCCCTGGGCAAGGCAGATACTAGAACCACACAGAACATTGTGAGAGTGTCCATTATTTCCATTGGTATCTCAAGAATTGGATTGTTCTGAACCCTTTCATTCTCTCCTTGCATCTTCCATTGTTGTTCCCGAGGGGTCAAATTAACTTACAACAAAATCAGTGTTCCTGTTTCCTCACTTTAAGAAGAAGAGTCAGAATTCCCAGGCCGAGGATGTCCCTTTGAGCAGCTTGGAGGCATCTCAGACCAACAGGCAAGAAAGAGCAGCCATTCATGGGACAAATAAGTGATTTGCATTTCCAAGGATGTGGGGAAACATATTAGTTATAATTAGCAAACACGCAGAGTCCCCGTGACAGCTTCACTTTACAAACCCTTGAATGTTTGACAAGAAAAGGTCATGTTTTGTAAAATCCTCAAAAGGTCATTCAATAACAAATCACATGAATGAAATCGCAAGGGTTCAGGGAGGTTAACAGAAACACCACAGGCAGCAAAGTGCATTCTCAAGGTAAACAAGGAAAGAGGGAAAGCAGCCTTGGCTCAGCTCTGGAAGGGGAGAAATACAAGCAATCTCTAATTTACCAAACACTATAATTTCAAGACATTTTCTCTGTACTTGGTGGTTTAACAGTGAATGCTATTTCTCATGTTCAGCACACTTGGAGGATTAGTAGATCATAGCCCAGCAACATTTCAACAGTTCTTCAAAAGGTCCAGGCAGACCTTAGCCCAGGCTTTCTTTTAGATTTTTTATTTGATAAATCTCATGGGTGGATTCCACTTAATACAAATAGGTGGTCACATGCACGGCATACACGTCCCTGTAGATGGTCTTCATTCAGCATACCCCACCCTACCCCTACCCCACAAACCCCAAATCTGGGAACTTTAGCCCCAGAAGCCTTTTCTTCTGGCACTTTGACCTGCTCATGACCTCTTTCTTCCCAGGTCTATTTTCCTCTTCAACAAGAGCCAGCACCACATCTCTCACAGTCAGGAATAACAAAGGCTTGTTTATATAGAGTAATTTAGCTACAGGATCAGTGGCAAGAGGAGGATGATGTATCTGATCCACAGGTCAAAAGCACAATTCAGAAGTGCAGGGCTGCCAGGTTTAAGGAAGGGCTCCCTAGGGCACAGGCCAATGGACTGACCGCCTTCCACAAAGTACAGCCAAGGCAAGGGAAATGGGGAGCATCCTCTAAGCTGTTTCAGATTTGGGCATGCCCTTCACACACAATGTGTTGGATGCTAAGACAAAGAATGCTGTGGAAAGAAGATGCAGGAGCATGAAGCGAAGCAGATGTGTAGCACAGACTTACTTAGGGGGAAAAAGGTGTCACCCATCAGAACCCTTGGAAAAGAAGGCAGCATCTTAAGGAAAAGGCACTGGCAGACCTAGTGCCTGACTAACTCTGTGACCTTAAGTAGAGTAATTTGATCTTCCTAGGCCTTGGTTTTCCCATCTGTAAAATGAGCTGTACTATTCTTGCTTACTTCCCTGGGTAAGGTCAGGATAAAACAAAGTAAGAAGTAACTGGAAAAAGCCAAGGGTTGTTTTTTACACCAGGAAGGGCTTGCAGTGCAAGTCCTGACTCTTGTCACCACTCATTCCTACATCCTACTCCAGCCTCAGAATCTTATTGAGAAACCATTCTCTAGGGTCTTGCTCTCCCCCATATGGTAGCCACATGTGGCTATTTCAATGTTAATTAAAAGCAAATAAAATTTAAAATTCGGTTCCTCAGTCGCAGCACCCACATTTGAAGTGCTCAATATCTATATGAGGCTAGTGGCTACCATATTGGACATTGCAGATGTAGAACATTTCCATCATCACAGAAAGGTCTACTGGGGCAGCACAGCTTGGATCTACGTGCTGTGGATGGAGGACAGCCCTGCCAACCTTTTACCTTCTACCACCCGCCTTCTCCATGGACATCCTGCTTTACCCCAGCCACCTGCAGTCCATACTCACCATAAGACCATCCTCCAGACACAGCCCTGACTGATGGTTTCCAGCATGTACCTCTCACCCGTACAATTACCTGTGGACCATAAAGCCCTCGCCAGCTTGGTGGCTGTTTGATCCGAACGACGGTCAGAACCAAGACACCTCACTTTGTCTTTCTTGCCAGCGATTTTAGCTTATTTGCCACGAGTACAGGGTATAATTAATATCACACGGGAGCCAGCATTGTCATTTTTCAAATCATTTCCCTGGAAATGTTCTACACCTCTTAATGGCCCTGCTAATGCTGTAGCTGTCATGTTTTGGACAGCTGCACTTTTACAAGACAAACTCTGTAGCGCCAGGAGACTCTCTGCAGACTTTTTAGCTCAGAGGCTCAGAGGCCGTGAACGCCAGCCAGTAATGGCTAGATGGAAATCTTAGATTAATTTTTTTACCTCTTGGTGCTGACTGCTCCTCAAGTGTCACCTTCCCAGCTTCCATCCCCAGCCACCTCTCCCCTTCTTGGCCTCTTCCCTTGCCCCTGCCCCTACCCCGACCTCCTCTCCTCTTTGCCACCTGATGGACATGGGATGCACAAAATCGACAGAAATCATACAACTGATTAAAGTGTGGATACTCTGTCCAAAGGTACAAAGGCTTAAACATCTAGACAGAAGCCCAGCCGCTTTGCTAAATGCCACACACATTGAAAAAAACTAGGGCCCTTCATGTCTATTTGATTTTATTTTTCAAAAATATGCTTTTTTGCCCCCCTCCATAACTTCTCTATATACTGGGTTCAAATTTCTCTATATACTGGGTATGTGTAAGAAAGACTGCAGAAGGAGGCGAACGGAAGGAGTTACATGTGAAGCCTCCCAGGAGCCGTACACGAGGCAAGCAAAGACAATCTGAACCACACTAAATATTTACTATAGAACGAAGATGCTTTTAAACAAACGGAGAAATTCACCAGATTATTTTGGGTAGTAACAGAGCATTTTCCTGATGATTTTTTACAGGTTTGAAGGGTTTTTTCATTAAATAATTGGTTTAAAGTAGAAGGAGATGTCATGGATAGCTGTCTCAGAAAACATACTACATCGTCCAGCATTGTCCAGGAAAGCCCTCTCAGCTGAGACCTTCTGTCTTAAAAGGGAGGTAAGGTCAGGCTAGGGACACGATGACTCTCTTTTTTTAGGCTAAACAGCATCAGCCCACTACTCCTTTAATATTGTGTTTATCAGCGAGCCACAGCCCAGGGAGAGACGAGCACACAGCTTCCTTTCACGCTGCGTCTGCAAAATGCTACCGAAAGTTGGACTCATCAGTGAAGCAGCAGGTCCCTTGGTTGAAACCAGCCAGGCCAGAAAAGTGACATGAACAGGATGCTGCTAAACATGCACAATTCAAAAATACACACTGTATTCTCTTCTGCATGATTTGCTGCCATTTAAAAGACAATAAACAGCAACTTTAGATTGCTAACAACGTGTCATTTAAGGTTTGCTGTTGCTCAACATCAAGAAAAATCAATGCCGGCTCTACGGGGGCAGCAAACCCCGAGAACTGAGCTCCATTTCAGGTCTGTTTGAACTCATTTCCTTTCTCCATGGTTGCCCCCTTGTACTCCCCCTCAGGCGTCCCCTCGCAGCAGGCTGACAGCTTGACACATTGACAGCTCGCACTGAATGACAACTGATTTGTACAAATTTCAAGCCTTATAAATCTACCTGTCACAACAACAACATAAAAGCGCCCAGGCCCAGCAGGTAATTCAGAAAAAGCTTCCCTTGACAGCACTTTCTGAAAAGCAATGGCGTGCCTCCTGCCAAAAATTCCAACTATCATCCTTGTATAACTTTGAATAAAAATTCAGGGCCCATTTTCTTGCCAACAGGCTACCAATCGTCTTATTTAAAGATTAAAAAGAGTGAACGGGAGAGAGGGGAAAAAAACATCCCCACAATTTCATTTTAGACTGATATGAAAGTCGCACCACCTGCTATGCCAGGATTACCACACCGTTTTTCTCTCCGGTGCTCAGAAGGAGTAAATGAGGGAGGCTTTTTACGGTATTTAAACAATATCCCAGATTGCAGGGGCTGTGCCTCCCAGTCCCCTCCTGGCTCACCTGGGGCCAGTCCAGTGACAAAGCAAGATGTTTAGACTCGTGGGGGACTGTGTGGAGTGGGCAGGGGACTGAGGCCACTGGCCATTGTTTTAACTGTCCTCAAGGTTTCTCCAAAACAAAAGCCCTGCATGTGTCCATAGCCCCGCCTCCCAGACCACTTTTCTTACTAAAAATGATCACATTATATCAAGGTGTTCATTCATCAGATACTCATTTCATTCAAATCAACAGCAGACCACATCATGTCATCACTGCATCTTTATTACAAAAGAAGAACGGGAGTTGAGAATTTGGAGACGATTTTTAGGCGTGGTTTTGTAATTAAGTGGAACACTGAAGAAAAAAAAAACAAACAACCTTCTCGCCAAATAAGGAACACGAGACTTAGAGAGAGAAAGCAAGGGGAAAGGGAGAGGGGGAGAGAGAGAGAAAGAAACTAAGTACATGAGCACTTAAACAGGAAAGAGCGGTTTACAAAAAAAAAAGAAAAAGAAAAAGAAAACTTCTTTCTCTCTAATATTCAAGCCCCACCAATTCCACTTACTGTGGAGGAATGTGCAGCTGAAAAGTGACTGGCACAATTTCTCATGTATCACATTTGCTCATGTAAAGTCTCTCAGATTTGTTAAAGGATATAGAATCCCAGCTAGATAAGAGAGTAAGTTCTAGTGTTCTATAGCACTGCAGGATGACTACGGTTAGCAATAATACAGTTTCAAATAGCTAGGAGGTCGTTGCATGTTCCCAACACAAAGGAATGATCAATGTTCAAGATGATGGATATGCTAATTACCCTGAGCTGAGGATCACTATACATATGTGCTAAAACATCACTATGTACCCCATAAACATGTACAATTATTATATGTCATTTTTTTAAAAAGAAAGAAAAAATCTCTCAGTAGACTCAGATGGAAAAATGAACTTGGTGTTTTGCCTTTGAGGGTGTGTTGTAAGTGCGTGTTGAATGGAGGTGTTGCCAAGGGGACTCCTAGGAAGAAAACATGGACCAAGGATGAGGGCAAAGTCACTGGCCATCCAACTAACTGGACAAACTCAGAAGCAACAATAGTGCCAGTGAAGCATCCTGTCACAGTCACCTTCACTCCTCAGCAGCAGCAAACGTAAGGGTGGAGAGTGCAGATACCAGGGCTGGACATTTTCATTTTAAATCCTGGCTTTTTGACTTAGGAGCTATGTAACTTTGGGCAAGTGATATTTATACTCTCGACTTCAGTTTCACTACCTGTCATGTAGGGATCATAATCATATCTACCTTGGAGAGTATGTGGATGAATGCCTGTAAAAAGTTAAGTTTACAGTAAACAGTATCTGTTCATTTATTCATTCACATAGATATACACACAGATACACACACACATATACAAATGCAAACAAACATACAACACTAAAAGTGATGACTGCTATAGAGAAAAAAAGCAGATCATCATATTATCATCACATTATTAGTATTATTAGTACTCTGCAAGATTCCAGATATAATTACTTTTCTCCCATGGAATACAAGCTTCCAGTGTAGTAAAAAGGAAAAAAAAAATGAAGAGAATTATCTCTGAAAATGTGGTGACCTACTTGGTTAAGACATACAGATTAGAGATCAATGTAGCTGGACTGAATGTCTTTCCTACACTATCTTTTATAAATTTCTTTCTCTAGTCTTTTCAATTTGCTTCTTCATTATGACTAAGGAAACCATCTAGTGTGTTAAATATATATATATATATATTTAAAAGCATATAATTTGCACTCTTAATTTCTGAGTGATAACACAGCTTATCACTCAGAAATACTATTAATATGTGGATTATAAGAGGATAAAATCAATACATATACATAATATACATACTAATATATAAACATACATAAATATGTTTATATAAAAAGAGAGAAGACTCTGACCCAAAACATAGCTGTCAGTATTAGATGGCTAATTTGAGATTTAGAGAAAATAATAGAATGTCTATAAACCCAACTGAACTCTAAAATTTAGGTGAGATTAGGATTACCCAAATTATATGAGCTGAGAGTCACCTGGTAACATTCTTGTTATCCTTCTCAATTCGGTTAATGTCAAGACTAACATGAGCTGACTGAACTTCAGTTGCAACATGAAACCACACTCAGCAAATCCATCATTTTGTAATTATTTGTATGACCAAAAGTAAGTGTTTTGATTACAGGCCATTAGTAAATAAAATTGGGTTGGAATTTCACAGCATGTTTGAATTTCAAAAGATTCTTATTTCATGCTAAAAAGGCAAAATCAAACAAAATCTTCACATAGTAAAATTGATAAAGCATAAACCAAAACAACTACATAGGGAACCTTTACAGAATGAGATAGAGGAAGAAACAAACAACTACCTATAAAATTGATAAGAGAAAGATAATTTACATAAACTAACTTCCTTTTTCAGCTTTCTTTTTCATCTTTCACCAATATACAGTGAACATATGCAAACAGACGAGGCATGGATAGGAAAAAACAGGGAGTCTCACCTAAAGTTCATCTTCAAGCCAACATTCACCCAGAATGAGTACATTAGATCGTTCCCATGTTAACCCTTCTCTATTCAACAGCATGTGCTTGGCCTAACAAAATGATGAATAATATTTTTGTTAACTATTGTCTTCCTGGAATCAATCACTGAGATTTAACGAACGCTGTCTCGCATATGCTAGGATCCCCCCTACTATGACCAATTAAATAACAAATCATTCAGTGGAGAACTTCAGGGCTGACAAAGGCATATTAAGTACAGTGCTGGCTGGTTACGGCTACACTGGCCCACTGAGAGTTTGCTCAGAAGAAAATACACAGGACACTTTCAATTGCAAAACATATGATGCCTTATGTGTATTTTGTATTTATATTTGTGTAACTACTTGTTTCCCAAGAAGAAAAGGCAGCACTTTGAAATATACCTGTGAAGTTTTTTTTTTTCCTGAAAGTCCCCTCGCTGAGCAGCTTGTTTCTCTATTTCAATAAGGGCTAAACCTGGGACCTCAGAATGTTGTCCACCTGTTGACCATTAGCCCACGGAGGCTGACAGGCTTCAACCCCAAAGTGGCCTAGGAGAAAGCACCAACTACCATTCACTGAGCAAATGCTAGGCCTCTGAGCAGCTCCCCGGTCCCCTAGAGCTGGGCCCTCTGGTTCAGGGCAGCCCCTCTGAGCTCTCTCAGTGTGCTCTTCCTTAGTCCATCAACAGGGGCACCTGGGCACCCTGATGCTACATTTTCCGTCTTCCGATCAACACTTTGAGAAGAGTGGCCAGGTTTCCATGGCCCAGGGATCTCTGTCTACATTTGCTGGGACGAAAGGACCAACTTCACCCAATCTTTCTCACAAAACAACTGGTCAAAAGGTGTTTTTCTACCACCTGAAATCAGATGTCAAGCACACACTGCGGGGCACCAGGCAAGGTTGAGGATGATTCCACAGCAGCCGCAGTCCTCTTACAAGAAAAGCCAAGGGTCTGGGGCTGGAAGCCACTTGGCCAAGCACCCCCCTCTCAGGCTGAAGGCCACCAAGAGTCCAGGCGTGGCTTGTCTGGCGCCCCCCAGGGGCAAGGCGGGAGAGTTGGCCAGGAAATAAGGGCGACAGGATCCACATAGCCCCTGACATGAACTTCCATGGAATCAGTAAATTTTTCCCACTTAGGACAAGCCATGTTATTTGTAACTGTCAGAGGAAGGAAAATCTGTAATTGTTAAGGGGGATGAAGCCTGTGCAAATTCTTTCCTGTGCAAAGTGAACAGTCAATCACTTTTATAAGGACAGCAACAACTGAAACTATCCATTCGTATACTTTCCTTTAGTCAACAATATTACCTTTAGTAATCTGGGGAATGTGCATCCATAAATTACAGAAAGTGTTATTGCATTGCTGAATAAACAGCAACATTTCCATCAGCAGCAGCAGTGGCAGCCCCACAAAGGTATAACAAACAGACTCAATCATTTTCTTGTCAAGCTTTGCAATGACTGCAGAGTTTACTGCTGGAGATAATGTTGCTTTCCTCAGCATTGTGTGCCAAACTGCAAACTGCTTATTAAAACAAAACCTCTTTTTCGGAGCAGCATGAGTTGGATAATCACTTATTGCACTCAAGAAAAAAACAGGTTTGGTGCCCAGAGGAGGTTGACAATCAGGCATATGTGTTAACATTTGGTTGGTAAAAATTGGTTAAAAAATAAATTATCCAACGTTGGGGTGGGGGAGGGAATGAGCTGACTTATTAACATCGCTGCCCCCAGGTTGACTCTTTTCCGCATGACATCATTCCGTTTTTTGACAATGTGTTTCAAAGTGCTCAACTGGCCAGCTTGACAGAACCTTTGGCATGGGCGTTCAGCAGAGAGGAGGAGGGGGTGGAGATGATTATGGAAGGAAACCAGAAATGAAATGCAGCCTGCTAGTCTCCATAAGAGGAAATCTCTGGAAGAAACTCGACTCCAGGCATAGGAGATAAGACTGAAGAAAAGGGCAGGAGGAAAGCAAGTAGACTTTAAAACTAGGCATCTGTGACTAAACTATTTCTGAAGACAGCACCTATTATTACTCTCCGAAGAAATCGCTTGACATAACTAAGCCAGCAATAGCACTGAAAAACCATCCCAATTTTCCTCGCTTAAAATAGATTGACAGCCATTTTACCGAGCCTGAGGAACAGGTGAGCTGAGCCGAAGCCTGGGGGCTGCCGTGTCAGATGCGGCTCCGAAAGGAAACCCATTATGCCCGCCAACGGCAGAGCTGCCCGGTGCTGCTTGGTGGTTTTTTCCGTTCATACCCATTACGGATGAAGTAACATCAAGGGAGGCGACCCTCTCCCCTCGCCCTCGCCCCCGCCTCTGCCGTCCTGATGCCGCGGACCGCCTTGTGGTCCCAGATCTCCGCGGTGGAGGAGGAAAGCCTATACTTTGCACGTCCTCTTAGAACAAGAAATGAGACTGTGAAGACTTTATTACAACTTCGGGCAGCAGATGAGGTTTGACTCCTATCGCTGCCCTAAAATGAGAAGAAGGAAAAAAAAAAAAAAAAAAAAAAAAAAAGCGCCACACGTGTAGGGTAGAAATCAACTCCAGCAACTGTCATTCAACCTCAGCAATGCTGGGACAGGCAGAGGCAGGGCAGCTCTGTGCCACATTCCTGCCAGGGCTGGTCAGGCCCCAGCTCTCACCGCTCCTCCTCCCTGCTTTAAACCTGTGAAACCAAGGGCCCTTCCACCCCAGCTCATTCCACTTTGGCACATCAGGGCCTCAAGTCTGTCCCCTCTGCCTGGGTTGCTTTTTCTTCTTCTGCTTAGGTCACTGTTCACACCACTGACCACTTTCCTCAGGGAAGGGCCCTTGCTGGCCACACAATCTCAACATGCCCCCTGCTCCTCCATGCCACCCCCACCATCTACTGACACTGCGCTTCTTTTGACTTTTCACAGAGAAGTGTATATCTCACCTGAGATTATCTCATTTATGAATTGACTGATACATTTTTCACCTCTCTCCTCCACCAGAAGGTAAACTCCACCAAAGCAAAGATTCTGTCATACTCAGAGCAATAACCCCAGCACCTAGAACTGTGGCTGGCGCTATAAATATTTGATAAATTACTTAAAAAGTATCCCACAGTTTCAGAGAAAATATCCTTATAAACACAAATCAGAGACCTCTGTCAGACTTGACTCATGATTTCTGAGTGCAAATGATTCCTGATTACAGGGAGGACTGCGAGGAAACTTCAAGAGGACATGTTTATTCTCACATCTCTAAGAACATGCAGAAAGAAGTTACTGCTCTTATACTGAGGATGAGCCATAGAAATTTGGGCTTTGTTTGTTTGAAGTACAAAGACGAAGGAAACTGCTCATGACCTAAAATAAAAAGACCTCAGGAAGGAATTAGAAAGCCCAGACTTAAGACCCACCTCTGCCACCAGATATAACTGGGGCACATCAGTCACTTGGGGTACATTTGTACAACCATGAGGGCACAAAGGCTTGCCCCATCTGTTTTTAACTGCTATTTCTATTGTGCAATTACTAAAACAAAGAAATAAGAATAGAAAATAGTATGTGTACCCTATCCATGTACCCACCCAACTTTGTCAAATCTTAACATGTTGAGCAATATTTGCATCAGATTATGGGGGAGGGAAGCATCCTTCATTTTGTTTTTTGGCCTTTTGGTGTTTGTAGAGATGATGCCTTGCTATGTTGCACAGGTTGGTCTCAAACTCCTGGCCTCAAGCAATCTTCCTGCCTAAAGTGCTGGGATTATAGGCATGAGCCACCATGCCCAGCCCCAGATTGTCTTTTAAGAAACAAAATACAAAACTATAGAAAGAAATGACTGCTTGCCTGGCATGGTGGCTCATGCCTGTAATCCCAGCACTTCGGGAGGCCAAGGTGAGCAGATCACATGGTCAGGAGTTTGAAATCAGCCTGGCCAACACGGTTAAACCCCATCTACTACAAAGAGAAAAATTAGCAGGGTGTGGTGGTGCACACCTGTAATCCCAGCTACTCAAGAGGCTGAGGCAGGAGAACCACTTGAACTCGGGAGGCGGAATTGCAGTGAGATGAGATTGTGCCACTGCACTTCAACCTGGGTGACAGCAAGATTCCGTCTCAAAAAAAAAAAAAGAAATAAAGAAATGATTATTTTATTGTGAGAGTTAGGTACATCTCAAGTCTTAAAAAAAATATATTTAAGGCATTATTAAATGCCATATATTGTAATAGCTACCAACTTCCTAGGCATCTGTTATCAAGTCTCACATCTCCTACCAGCATTTTAATTCTCTTTTCACTCCTCTTCCATGTCCCTCACTGTGATTTCTTTTTGTTCGTTTCTCCTCATCTCCTACCTGATTCCCCAACTGCTTTCACAGTTGAGTCAGACAATGTCATATACCAAATTAAATTCCAAATAACAAAACTTATTTTAAGGAAACCACAAAAGTACTAGAAGAAAGCCAGAAATTCTGTCTACCATAATGAAAAATCCAAAACCCGTAAAAGATAATGAATTCAATTGCACAAAAATCAACTTCCAGCTGGGTGTGGTGGCTCACGTCTGTAATCCCAGAACTGTGGGAGGCTGAGGCCAGAAAACTGCTTGAGCCCAGGAGTTCAAGACCAGTCTAGGCAACTTAGTGAGACCCCTACCTATAGAAAAAATAAAAAATTAGCCAGGTGTGGTAGCACATGCCTGTGGTCCCAGCTACTTTGGAGGCTGAGGCGGGAGGATTACCTGAGCCCAAGAAGTCAAGGGTGCAGTGAGCCCTGATTATACTAGTGCACTCCAGCCTGGGCAACAGAGTGAGACCCTATCTTCCACAAAAAAAAATCATCATCTTCAGATAAAGCACAATTTTTGCATGACAAAACAGAATATAAAGCAAACAAAAAGCCACCAAAAATGAACCAGAATACAACCCAAAAATGTGAAAAACAAGTTTAACATTCAATCACATAAAAAGGACCAGTTACATACCCATAGAGTACACACTTGCACAAACAAAATTAAACACACACCAAAAAATACACATATATACACGTAGAGCTCCAAAAACTATATATATATTTTTTAAGACAGGGTCTCTCTCTGTCTCCTAGGCTAGAGTACACTGGCATGATCTCAGCTCACTGAAACCTCTGCCCCCCCGAACTCAAGAGGTCCTCCCACCTCAGCCTCCTGAGTAGCTGGGACTATAAGCTCATACTACCACTCACAGCTAATTTTTTTGGTTTTTTTGTTCTTTTTTTTTTTGGAGAGATGGGAGTTTCATCATGTTGCCCAGGATAGTCTTGAACTCCTGAGCTTTAGCAATCTGCCTGCCTCAGCCACCAAAAGTGCCAGGATCACAGGCCTGAGCCACCACACCCGGCCAAAAACAATTGTAGAAAGACAAAAATCTAACAGAAAAATGGGCAAAAGATATGATCATGTAGTTCACAGAAAAGGAAATTAAAACACCTGTTAAGTATATAATAGAATACTTAATCTCATTCATAGTAAGAGAAATGCAAATTAAACACTAAGAAACCATTTTTTAACCTACCATATTGGCCCAAATCCAAAAGTTTAATAACATGCTCTGTTGGTGATGCACTGGAAAAACAAGCATGTCCCTAACATTGCTGGTGAGAGTACAAATTAGTTCAGCTCCTGAGGAGTACAATTTGGCAATCTCTATCAAAATTACAAATGCATATTCCTTTTGACCCAGTAAGTCAATTTCTGGGAATTTATCCTACAGACATACTTGCAAACACTCAAAAATGATAATTTAAGTTAACTCACTACAGCTCTAATAGTGAATGGAAGAAAACAAGCAAATGTCCATCAATAGGGATTGAATAAACAAATTATGATAAATCCATAAAATGTATCACTATATACCTATAAAATTTTAATGAGAAAGCTCTCTATGTGTGGAATGGGAAGGTATTTTTGTTATGAAGGAAAGCAAGGGGACAAATAATAAGAAAAGAATGATATCTTTTTTATAAATGAGAAAGAAATAATCTATATTTAATTTTGCTTGCTTATACATATAAAATTTTAGAAACTCTGAAAAAAATACAAAAGAAACTAGTAATAGTTACCTTTAAGGGTTGTCATAGGAACAGGGAAGATAGGGAACAGAATAGGAGGAAAACTCTTCATAATCTTTCATCTCTCTTAATTTTCAAATCATATGGGAGTATTACCTATTCAAAAAACAAAACTGATAAAATAAATAAATAAATAAATCTCCACTCACAGAGTATTAGGATATTTTAAAAGTCAAAAAAGCACAATTGAGTCAGACCTGCATGCCCAAAATAGGGAAGAGAAGGCTGTGAGTGGGAAGGAACTCACATGGACCAGGCAAGAATACAGCAGGGGTGGGGAAGTTTCTATGCATTTTGGACTTAGACTGAAAGGAAAATTACACAACTTAACATATACAACCCAGCATGCTTTTGACAAAAGGACTACAAGTCCCTCGTTGGCCCATTTTCTTTCTTGGCCATTTCTTCACTTTCTGGAGGTCACGGTAGCACATTTCCCAAGTCCTCCTGCTTTCTGCCTTTGCTCCAGTCCTCCTTGCCATGTTTTGCTCACCTCCCTCCTCCCAGCTCCAGCACTCTGTCTATATTATAACAAACCTCTCTCACTTCACACCTCTGATATCCCACAGCTCACTTGTAACCTCATTCAACCTTCCTTCTCTCAGATCTTGCTGGCTTTATAGCAGGTGGACAGACCAGTAACATGGTGCCCCCTTAAGATTATCAGTGAACAAAAGAACCAGATCAAAGGGAAACAGGGTCCAGTTTCACCAAGAAAATATAAGCATGAATCCTTTATCATTTCTCTTTATCCAGCATTCAGTTGTGCAAAAAGAGACCCTGGACACAAGATTTTAGGGGTTATACAAGGAACAGCCATCACGCACTGCCTCTTTAAGGTTTCCAGCTCTGCCCACTGTCCCAATGAAGGGGTGAGCCTGAAGGGACACACTGGAACCAATCAGTCATGCTCCCGACCTTGGCTGATTGGACCAGGGATTGATGGGCACTCCGCTGAAGGGTGGCCATCCATAGGCGCCAGCACTCTACCACGTTAGATTGGGGCCACCCACCTTCCAGCCCATCACAGTATCTTTGGATCCCAATTCTGTCATCCAAAGTTACTGATTCTAGATTCTTCCCAGGTTCAAGTTATCTAAAGATTTGACCAGTATGTCATCAACTGCCATAGTCGCAGCAACCCTCATAGAACCACGGACAGAGGACCACAGTATCCCATTAGAGAATAAAGATATGGCATTTAGTCTATCCATTTTATAACACACAGTCTTTTAAATACAGTTTTCTGGATTACATGTATATAAAAGATGGGTTAGCAAAGTGTTGTTAAATACATGCATTTAAAGACTTCAATTAAAAGATAGTAATGCATTTTTCTCAGCATATTATTTCTTTTAAGGAACCTCTGGAATATTCAATAGGTTCCCTTAAACATAAAAAAAAAATGCAACCCTGGATATTATAATACATTGTGAATATCCTTTTCAACCCACTACCAAAAGCTACTACGAATGTAAATTTCTATTTAGACTAAATGCATACCAAGTTCTATATTGATGGAATCCAAATGAATGAGATTTTATTATAGGTGAAATATTAATACTGGATTATCTCACACCACACACAAAAAATCAACTCAAAATAGATTGAAATGTAGGAGCCAAGACTGTAAAACTCCTAGAAGAAAACACAGGGGAAAAGCTTCTTGACATTGGTCTCAGCAATGATGTCATGGATATGACACCAAAAGCACAGGCAACAAAAAGAAAAATAAACAAGTGGGACTACATCAAACTAATACACTTCTGCACAGCAAAGAAGTCAATCAATAGAGTAAAAAGGCGACTTATAGAGTGGGAGAAAATATTTGCAAACCATACGCCTGATAAGAGGTTAATCTTCAAAATATATAAGCAACTCCTACAACTGAATAGTTAAAAAACAAAAAACAAAAAAACAAATAACCCAATTACAAAATGGACTAAGGACTTGAACAGACATTTCTCCAAAGACAGCATATAAATGACCAATGAAAAAAATGCTCAATGTCACTAACCATCAGGGAAATGCAAATCAAAACCACGAATTATCACCTCATACCTGTCAGGATGACTAATTATCAAAAAAAAAAAAAAAAAAAAAAAAAAAAAAAAAAAAAGGACAGGCCAGACACAGTGCCTCATGTCTGTAATCCCAACACTTTCAGAGGCCAAGGCAAGTGAATTGCTTGAGCTCAGGACAACATGGAGAAGCCCTCCTATCTCTACAAAACATACAAAAATTAGCCAGGCATGGTGGTGCATACCTGTGGTCCCAGCTACTTGGTAGGTTGAGGTGGGAGACTCCCTTGAGCCCAGGAGGCAGAGGCTGCAGTGAGCTGTGATCACACCACTGCACTCCAGCCTGGGTGACAGAGTGAGATCCTGTCTCAAATTAAAAAAAAAAAAAAAAAGACAAATGTTGCTGAAGATGTGAAGAAATGAAATTCTTGCATAGTGTTAGTGGGCATACAAAACTGTACAGCTTCTATGGAAAAGAGTATAGAAGTTCCTCAAAAAATGAAACATAGAACTACCATATGATCTAGGAATCCAACTTCTGGGTATTTTATCCAAAATATTAATAACTGAAATCAGGATCTTGAAGGGATACATTAGCACTCTTATGTTCATTGCAGCAGTATTCACAATAGCCAAGATGTGGAAACCACCTAAATGTCAATCAACAGATGGATAAAGAAAACATGGTATATACATACAATAGACTACTACCCAGCCTTAAAAAAAAAAAAGGGAGGAAATTCTGTAATATGCAACAACATGATGAACCTTGAGGACATTATGCTAAATGAAACAAGTCAATCACAGAAAAAAGAAGACTGCATGATTCCACTCATGACATATCTAACAGTCAGGTTCATAGAATCAAAGAGTGGAAT
Organism: Theropithecus gelada; assembly: GCF_003255815.1. Taxonomy (NCBI): domain Eukaryota; kingdom Metazoa; phylum Chordata; class Mammalia; order Primates; family Cercopithecidae; genus Theropithecus; species Theropithecus gelada. The sequence goes on from NC_037677.1 coordinate 58,407,488, forward strand.
GGTGGTTGTCAGGGGATGAGGAGAGAAGAAAATGAGACGTTATTAATCAATGGGCGTAAAGTTTCAGTTAAGAAAGATGAATAAGCTCTAGAGGTCTGCTGCACGACATTGTACCTACAGTCAACAATAATGTATTGCACACCTAAAAATTTAAGAGGGTAGATGTCATGTTAAATGTTCTTACCACAATAAAATAAAATTTATAAAGAAATAAATGGTGGCAAGTGTATGACATAAGTGGAAGTTTTATCCCTGTTGGTAAAAACACAAATTGACAGAACTACTTTGGAAAACTGCTGAGTGGTATCTACTGACCATGAACATACTCTATGACCCAGTAATTCTACTCCTCAGCATGTACCCAACGGACATGGGTACACTCACCAAAACACAGAAAAGAATGTTCGTAGCAGCATTATTCAAAATAACCAAAAACTGGAAACAACCCAAATTTCCAGATTAGCCTTTTAAAATTTTGCATATCCAAACAATGGGACACTGCACAGCAATGAGAACGTCCAACCTATTGCTATATTAACATGGATAAATCCAACAGATATTGTGTTGAACAAATGAAGTAAGGAAATTTTGAGCAATATGCTATATGATTCCATTTACACGAACTTTTAACAGGGGCAAAACTAACTTCTGCTGCTAGAGGACAGGACAGTGGGCAGCTGCCCTTGGTGAGAGAAAGGGTACAAGTGGTGACTGGGACCAGCAAGAGGAGAGGTTTCTGGTTCTGGGTGCCAGGGATATTCTATATCCTAACCTGAATGCTGATGACACTGCTGTGTTCACTTTGTGATAATTAATCGAGCTGGACACTTTGGATTTGTGTACTTTTTTGCATGTATGTTCTATGTCAACAAAAACATTCATTTTAAAACATTTAGGAAAAAATGTCTACAATTAGTCTTCAAAGCATCAGGTACCTGAACTGCTGCCCCAAAGTTAGAGGGACCCTTAATTCCTATCATTAGCTCCTGACATGTCCAAATGATTCTTTGGCTACTTGTTAATAATGGAATGAAAAGGCACTAATCTCATTATCGCCTGTCAGCAGGCACTGTCAGAATGCTGTTGGCCATTAGTTGCCTGCTGCTATAGTCAGTGACTTGCAAAGCACCCAAAAGGAGACAAAAAATTACCCGCAGTTTAGTTTTTCTGTCTCATGTACCTTTCGCCAACCCCATGCCAAATCCTTCACAGCCTAGACCACATGCTGCGTTCTTCAAGAGACCACCCCAGACCTCACTGGCCCCACAAAAGTCCTATTCTCTGAACAATTTCTGCATTTATTCACTCACACATCTACCCATCCACACATCCACCTAAACGTTCACTGAGCACCCACCATGCACCAGGCTGTGTCCTCATAATACAAAATTGAGTAAAGCATAATTCCTTTCCTGAAGATAGTCATGTTATTGTATGGGAAAAAGACACAAAAAAAGGCTTAGAATGATAGACACATACATGGAGAGTAATAGAAACACAGGAGAGGAACATGTAAGCCAATTTTTTGTAGGGAGGAGGTAGAATAAGGAGATGATTCCTAGCAGAGGTTACTCATGCAATATGCCATGAGGAATAAGTAGAAACTGGCCAGTCAAGTGAAGATGCAGGCAGCTCCTAGCCTAGGGAACATCATGAGTAAAGGCACAGAAGCAATAAAAGGCCTACAGGGGGTGGGGGGTGGCAGGGGAAGGGGCTAGCTGTGGGAACAAGCAGCTCATACTGTCCGAGAGTAAATTCTGAATGAGAGTAGGGAAGAAATAGGTAAAAAACAATCACACAGGTCCTGCGAACCATGTGAAGGACATGAGACTTCATCCCAGAGAAGAAGGGCAGTCCTGTGAGGGGACTGGGAAGGGGAATGACCACATCAAGTCTGTCATCAAGGAACTGTGTGGGAGACAGAACTGAGGGCAAAAGAGGCAGGGAGGCATCAGCCATAGGCCTGCTAAAACAGGACAGCCCGAACCAGAACAACTCAAGTGGGGATGAAGAGGAGACTAATTCAAGAACTGTTTAGGTGGTAAAATTAGGACTTAATGACTAATTTTGTGTGGTACGAGACTGGGGAAGGAGAAAGAGAAGTTGATGAGAACTGACGGATGGCTGACAGTAATTGAAAAAAATACAAGAGGAGGAGAAGGCTGATAGTGGGCAAGAGGAAAGGCAATAAGGTCAGCATTAGAGATTGATACAGTTTGGATATTTGTCACCACTAAATCTCATGTTGAATTGTAATCCCCAATACTGGAGGCAAGGCCTGATGGGACATGATTGGATCATGGGGACGGTTTTTAATGGTTTAGCACCATCTTCCTTGGTCATGATAGTGAATGAGTTCTCATGAGAGTTGATCATTTAGAAGTATGTAGCAGCTATCCCTTCTCTCTCTCTTCCTTCTGCTCCCAGCCATGTGAAGTTCTGGCTCCTCCTTTGCCTTGCACTATGATTGGAAGCTTCCTGAGGCCTACCCAGAAGCAGAAGCTGCTGTGCTTCCTGTACAGCCTGCAGAACTGTGAGCCAATTAAACCTCTTTTCTTACAAATTACCCCATCTCAGGTATTTCTTTACAGCAGTATGAAAATGAACTTATACAGAAAATTTACACCAAGCAGCAGGGCATTGCTATAAAGATACCTGAAAATGTGGGAGCAACTGTGGAACTGGGTAACAGCCAGAGGTTGGGAGAGTGTGGAGGGATCAGAAGAAAACAGAAAGAGAAAATTTGGAACTTCCTAAAGACTTGTTAAATTGTTGTGACCTAAATGCTGATAGTTATGTGGACAATGAAGTCCAGGCTGAGAAGTTCCCAGACAGAAATGAGGAACTTACTGGGAACTGGAGCAGCCACTTTTGTTATGCTTTAGCAAAGAGCCTGAGTACAAAGAGCCTGCCCTAAGGATCTGTGTAACCTTGAACTTGAGACTGATGATTTAGGGTATCTGACAGAAGAAATTTCTAAGCAGCAAAGTGTTCAGTACAGCCTGGCTGCTTCTAACAACCTATTCTCATATGCATGAGCAAAGAAATGATGTAAAACAGGAACTTATATTTAAAAGGAAACCAGAGCATAAAAGTTCAGAAAATTTGCAGCCTGGCCATGTGGTAAAAATGAAAAGGCCATTTTCAGGGGAGAAATTTAAGCAGGCTGCAGGAATTTGCATAACTAAAAGGAAGGCAATTACTAATAGCCAAAACAATGGGGAGAAGGCCTTGAAAGCATTTCAGAGACCTTTGTGGCAGCCCTTCCCATCACAGGCCTGGAGGCCTAGGAGATCAGAATAGTTTCACGGGCCATGCCCAAGACCCCCTGCTACCCTGCACAGCCTCAGAACAATGTTCCCTGTATCCCAGCCACTCCAGCTCCAGTCATGGCTAAAAAGGGCCCAGGTACAGCTTGGGCCACTGCTTTGGAGGCTGTAAGTCATAAGCCTTGGCAGTTTCAATGTGGTGTTAAGCCTGTGGGTGCACAGAATGCAAGAGTTGTGGCTTAGGAGCCTCCACCTAGATTTCAGAGGATATATGGAAAAGCCTGGATATCCAGGCAGAAGCCTGCACAGGGGTGGAGCCCTCATGGAGAGCCTCTACTAGGGCAGTGCAAAGGGGATATGTGGAGATGGAGCCCCAAACAGAGTCCCCAATGGGGCACTGCCTAGTGGAGCTGTGAGAAGAGGGTCACCATTCTCAATAACCCAGAACAGTAGATCCAGCAACAGCTTCACCACTGCCCCTGAAAAAGCCACAGATACTCAATGCCAACCCCAGTAGCTGTGGGAGCTGAAACCTACAAAGCCACAGGGTCAGAACTGCCCAAGACCTTGGGAACCCACCCCTCACATCAGTGTGCCCTGGATGTGAGACAGGGAGCCAAAGGATATTATCTTGGAGCTTTAAGATATTTTAAAATATGTATACTTTAATTTCTGGGGTACATGTACAGAACGTGCAGGTTTGTTACATAGATATACATGTGCATTGGTGGTTTGCTGCAACCATCAACTAGTCATCTACATTAGGTATTTCTCCTAATACTATCCCTCCCTAGACCCCCACCCCCCAAAAGGCCCCAGTGTGTGAAGTTCCCCTCCCTGTGCCTATGTGTTCTCATTGTTCAACTCTCACTTATAAGTCAGAACATATGGTGTTTGGTTTTCTGTTCTTGTGTTCACTGAGAATGATGGTTTCCAGCTTCATCCATGTCCCTGAAAAGGACATGAACTCATCCTTTTTTTATGGCTGCATAGCAGTCCATGGTGAATATGTGCCACATTTTCTTTATCCAGTCTATCATTGATGGGCATTGGGGTTGGTTCCAAGTCTTTGCTATCATGAATAGTGCTACAATAAACATACATGTGCATGTGTCTTTATAGTACAATGACTTATAATCCTTTAGGTACATACCCAGTAATGGGACCTTTGGGTCAAATGGTATTTCTGGTTCTAGATCCTTGAGGAATCGCCACACTGTCTTCCACAATGGTTGAACTAATTTACACTCCAACCAACAGTGTAAAAGTATCCTATTTCTCGACATCCTCTCCAGCATCTTTTGTTTCCTGACTTTTAAATGATCACCATTCTTACTGCTGTGAGATGGTATCTCACTGTGGTTTTGATTTTCATTTATCTAATGACCACTGATGATGAGCTTTTATTAATACGTTTGTTGGCTGCATACATGTCTTCTTTTGAGAAGTGTCTGTTCATATACTTCGCACATTTTTTGATGGGGTTCTTTTTTTCTCATATATTTATTTAAGTTCTTTGTAGATTCTGGATATTAGCCATTTGTCAGATGGATAGATTGCAAAAATTTTCTCCCACTCTGTAGGTTCCCTGTTCACTCTGATAATAGTTTCATTTGCTGTGCAGAACCTCTTTAGTTTAATTAGATCCCATTTGTCTATTTTGGCTTTTGTTGCCATTACTTTTGGTGTTTTAGTCATGAAGTCTTTGCCCATGCCTATATCCTGAATGGTATTGACTAGGTTTACTTCTACGGTTTTTATGGTTTTAGGTCTTATGTTTAAGTCTTAATCAAACTTGAGTTAATTTTTGTACAAAATGTAAGGAAGAGATCCAGTTTCAGCTTTCTGCATATGGCTAGTCAGTTTTCCCAGCACCATTTATTAAATAGGGAATCCTTTCCCTATTTCTTGATTTTGTCAGGTTTGTCAAAGACCAGATGGTTGTAGATGTGTGGCATTACTTCTGAGGCTTCTGTTCTGTTCCATTGGTCTATCTCTCTGTTTTGGTACCAGTACCATGCTGTTTTGGTTACTGTAGCCTTGTAGTATAATTTGAAGTCAGGTAGAATGATGCATCCTGCTTTGTTCCTTTTGCTTAGGATTGTCTTGGCTATGTGGGCTCTTTTTTGGTTCCATATTAACTTTAAAATAGTTTTTTCCAATTCTGTGAAGAAAGTCTTGGTGGCTTAATGGGGATGGCATTGAATCTATAAATTACTTTGGGCAGTATGGCCATTTTCACGATATTGATTCTTCCTATCCATGAGCATGGAATGTTTTTCCATTTGTTTGTGTCCTCTTTTATTTCCTTGAGCAGTGGTTTGTAGTTCTCCTTGAAGAGGTCCTTCACATCCCTTTTAAGTTGGATTCCTGGTATTTTATTCTCTTTGTAACAAGTGTGAATGGGAGTTCACTCATGATTTGGCTGTTCGTTATTGGTGTATAGCAATGTTTGTGATTTTTGCATACTGATTTTGTATCCTGAGACTTTGCTGAAGTTTCTTATCAGCTTAAGGAGATTTTGGACTGAGACAATGGGGTTTTCTAAACATACAATCATGTCAACTGCAAACAGAGACAATTTGACTTCCTCTTTTCCTAATTGAATATGCTTTCTTTCTTTCTCTTGCCTGATTGCCTGGCCAGAACTTCCAATACTATGTTGAAAAGGAGTGGTGAGAGAGGGCATCCTTGTCTTGTGCTGGTTTTCAAAGGGAATGCTTCCAGTTTTTGCCCATTCAGTATGATATTGGCTGTGGGTCTGCCATAAATAGCTCTTATTATTTTGAGATACGTTCCATCAATACCTGGTTTATTGAGAGTTTTTAGCATGAAAGGCTGTTGAATTTTGTCAAAGGCCTTTTCTCCATCTATTGAGATAATCATGTGGTTTTTGTCATTGGCTCTGTTTATGAGATGGATTACGTTCATTGATTCGTGTATATTGAACCAGCCTTGCATCCCAGGGATGAAGCCAACTTGATCATGGTGGATAAGCTTTTTGATGTGCTGCTGGATTCCGTTTGCCAGTATTTTATTGAGGATTTTCATATCAAAGTTCATCAGGGATACTGGTCTGAAATTTTCTTTTTTTGTTCTCTGCCATGTTTTGGTATGAGGATGATGCTGGCCTCATAAAATGAGTTAGGGAGGATTCCCTCTTTTTCTATTGTTTGGAAAAGTTTCAGAAGAAATGGTACTGGCTCCTCTTCGTACCTCTGGTAGGATTCAGCTGTGAACCCATCTGGTCCTGGACTTTTTGGTTGGTAGGCTAGTAATTGCTACCTCAATTTCAGAACTTGTTATTGGTCTATTCAGGGATTCAACTTCTTCCTGGTTTAGTCTTGGGAGGGTGTATGTGTAGAGGAACTTATCCATTTCTTCTAGATCTTTTAGTTTATTTGTATAGAGGTGTTTCTAGTATTCCCTGATGGTAGTTTGTTTTTCTGTGGGATCAGTGGTGATATCCCCCTTTATCATTTTTTATTGCATCTATTTGATTTGTCTCTCTTTTCTTATTAGTCTAGCTAGTGGTCTATTTTGTTGATCTTTTCAAAACACCAGCTCCTGGAGTCACTGATTTTTTTGAAGGGTTTTTCATGTCTCTATCTCCTTCAGTTCTGCTCTGATCTTAGTTATTTCTTGCCTTCTGCTAGCTTTTGAATTTGTTTGCTCTTGCTTCTCTAGTTCTTTGTGATGTTAGAGTATTAATTTTAGATCTTTCCTGCTTTCTCTTGTGGACATTTAGCGCTATAAATTTCCCTCTACACACTATTTGAAATGTGTCCCAGATATTCTGGTACATTGTATCTTTGTTCTCATTGGTTTTAAAGAACACCTTTATTTCTGCCTTCATTTCATTATTTACCCAGTAGTCATTCAGGAGCAGGTTGTTCAGTTTCCATGTAGTTGTGCAGTTTTGAGTGAGTTTCTTAATCCTGAGTTCTAATTTCATTGCACTGTTGTCTGAGAGACTGTTATGATTTCCATTCTTTTGCATTTGCTGAGGAGTGTTTTACTTCCAATTATGTAATCAATTTAAGAATAAGTGTGAAGTGATGCTGAGAAGAATGTACATTCTGTTGATTTGGGGTGGAGAGTTCTGGAGACGTCTATTGGGTCCACTTGGTCCAGAGCTGAGTTCAAGTCCTGGATATCCTTGTTAATTTTCTGTCTCGTTGATCTAATATTGACAGTGGGGTGTTAAAGTCTCCCACTACTACTGTGTGGGAATCTAAGTATCTTTGTAAGTCTCTAAGAATTTGCTTTATAAATCTGGATGATCCTGTATTAGATGCATATATATTTAGGATAGTTAGCTCTTCTTGTTGCATTGATCCCTTTACCATTATGTAATGGCTTTCTATGTCTCTTTTGATCTTTGTTGATTTAAAGTCTGTTTTATCAGAGACTAGGATTGCAACTGCTGCTTTTTTTTTTTTTCCATTTGCTTGGTAAATATTCCTCCATCCCTTTATTTTGAGCCTCTGTGTGTCTTTGCACATGAGATGGGTCTCCTGAATGCAGCACACCAATGGGTCTTGACTTTTTATCCAATTTGCCAGTCTGTGTCTTTTAATTGGGGCATTTAGCTCATTTACATTTAAGGTTAATACTGTTATGTGTGAATTTGATCCTGCCATTATGATGCCAGCTGGTTATTTTGCCTGTTAGTTGATGCAGTTTCTTCATAGCATCAATGGTCTTTACAATTTGGTATGTTTTTGCAGTGGCTGGTACCAGTTGATCCTTTCCATGTTTAATGCTTCCTTTGGGGACCTTTGTAAGGCAGGCCTACTGGTAACAATATGTCTCACCATTTGCTTGTCTGTAAAGGATTTTATTTCTCCTTCCCTTATGAAGCTTAGTTTAGCTGGATATGAAATTCTAGGTTGAAAATTCTTTTCTTTAAGAATGTTGAATATTCGCCCCCACTGTCTTCTGGCTTGTACGGTTTCTGCTGAAAGATCTGCTGTTAGTATGACAGGCCTCCCTTTGTGGGTAACCAGACCTTTCTTTCTGGCTGCACTTAATATTTTTTCCTTTGTTTCAACCTTGGTGAATCTGTCAATTATGTGTCTTGGGGTTGATCTTCTCGAGGAGTATGTTTGTGGTGTTCTCTGTATTTCCCGAATTTGAATGTTGGCCTGCCTTGCTAGGTTGGAGAAGTTCTCCTGGATAATATCCTAAAGAGTGTTTTCCAACTTGGTTCCATCCTCCCCGTCACTTTCAGGTACACCAATCAATGTAGATTTGGTCGTTTCACATAGTCCTATATTTCTTGGAGGCTTTGTTCATTTCTTTTCACTCTTTTTTTTCTAATCTTGTCTTCTCACTTTATTTCATTGAGTTGATTTTCAATCTCTAATATCCTTTTTTCCACTTGATGGATTTGGCTATTGATGCCTGTATATGCTTCACAAAGTTCTTCTGCTGTGTTTTTCAGCTCCATCAGGTCATATATGTTCTTCTCTAAACTGGTTATTCTAGTTAGCAATTCGCCTAACCTTTTTTCAAGGTTCTTAGCTTCCTTGCATTGGGTTAAAACCCACCTTCTGAAGCCTACTTCTGTCAACCCATCAAATTCATTCTCTGTCCAGTTTTGTTCCCTTGCTGGAGAGGAGCTGTGATCCTTTGGAGGAGAAGAGGCATTCTGGATTTTGGAATTTTCAGCCTTTTTGTGACAGTTTCTCCCCATCTTTGTGGACTTATCTACCTTTGGTCTTTGAAGTCAGTGACCTTCAGCTGGGGTCTCTGAGTGGACATCTTTTTTGTTGATATTGGTACTATTCCTTTCTGATTGTTAGTTTTCCTTCTAACAGGCCCCTCTGCTGCAGGTCTGCTGGAGTTTGCTGGAGGTCTACTCCAGACCCTGTTTGCCTGGGTATCACTGTTGGAGGCAGCAGAACAGCAAAGATTGCTGCCTGTTCCTTCCTCTGGAAGTTTTGTCCCACTGGTTGCAGTGGCCTTGCGGAGCACCTGCCAGATGCAAGTCAGAGCTCTCCTGTATGAGGTGTCTTTTTGGCCCCTCTGGGAGGTGTCTCCTGGTCAGGATACATGGGGGTCAGGGACCCACTTGGGGAAGCAGTCTGTCCCTTATCAGGGCTCGAACACTGTGCTGGGAGATCTGCTGCTCTCTTCAGAGCTGCCAGGCAGGGACATTTAAGTCTGCTGAAGCTGCCACCCCTTCCCTCAGGTGCCCTGTCACAGGGAGGTGGGGGTTTTATCTATAAGTCCCTGACTGGGGCTGCTGCCTTTCTTTGAGAGATACCCGGCCCAGAGAGGAGGGAATCTGGAGAGGCAGTCTGGCAGCAGTGGCCCTGCTGAGCTGCGGTGGGCTACGCCCAGTTCGAACTTCCTGGTGGCTTTGTTTACACTGTGAGGGTAAAACCACCTAATCAAGCTTCAGCAATGGTGGATGCCCCTCCCCCCACCAAGCTCAAGTGTCCCAGGTCAAGCTTAGACTGCTGTACTAGCAGTAAGAACTTCAAGCCAGTGGATCTTAGCTTGCTGGGCTCCATGGGGGTGGGACCTGCTGAGCCAGACACTTGGCTGTTTGGCTTCAGCCCACTTTCCAGGGGAGTGAATGGTTCTGTCTCACTGGCGTTCCGGGCACCACTGGGGAATGAAAAAAAAAAAAAAAAAAAACTCCTGCAGCTAGCTTGGTGTCTGCCCAGCTGCCCAGTTTTGTACTGGAAACCCAGGTCCCTGGTGTTGTGGGCACCAGGGTGAATCTCCTGGTCTGTGGGTTGTGAAGACGGTGGGAAAAGCACAGTATCTGGGCCGGAGTGCATGGTACAGTCCCTAATGCCATCCCTTGGCTAGGAGAGGGAGTTCCCCAACCCCTTGCACTTCCCAGGTGAGGTGATGCATCCTCCTGCTTCGGCTCACCCTCCTTGGGCTGCACCCACTGTCCAACCAGTCCCAGTGAGATGAACCAGGTACCTCAGTTGGAAATGCAGAAATCACTCACCTTCTGTGACAATTTCGCTGGGAGCTATAGACTGGAGCTGTTCTTATTTGGCCATCTTGAGCTTTAAGATTTAATGACTGTCTTTCTGTGTTTCAAACTTACACTGGGGTCTGTAGCCCCTGTCTTTTGGCAGATTTCTCCCTTTTGGAATAGGAGTATTTACCCAATGCCTATACCCCTATTGTCTTGGCAGTAAATAACTTGTTTTTTGTTTTACAAGCTCATAGGCAGAAAAGACTAGCCTTGTCTCAAATGAGACTCTGGATTATGGACTTTTGAGTTAATGCTGGAATGAGTTAAGACTTTAGGGAACTGTTGGGAAGGCATGATTGTATTTCAAAATGTGAGAAGGACATGAGATTTTGAAGGGGCCAGGGACAGAATGATATGGTTTGGATATTTGTCCCCATCCAATATCTCATGTTGAATTATGATCTCCAATGCTGTAGGCAGGGGTTGGTGGGAAGTGATTGGATCATAGGGATGGTTTCTAATAGTTTAGCACCACCTCCCTTGTTCACCACAGTGAGTTTTCATGAGATATGGTCATTTGAAAGTGTGTGGCACCTCTCCCTTCTCTCTCTTCCTCTTGCTTTCAGCTATGTGAAGTGCTGGTGCCTCCTTTGCCTTCCACCATAATTGGAAGCTTCCTGCAGCCTCCCCAGAAGCAGAAGCTTCCATGTTTCCTCTACAGCCTGCAGAACAGTGATCAGTGAGCCAATTAAACCTCCTTTCTTTATAAATTACCCAGTCTCAGGTATTTCTTTATAGCATATGAGAACGGATTAATCCAGCAGTTTTAAATATGAGGTGCCTGAAGGGACTTCAGGGAATGTGTCTAGCAGGGCAGTTAAGCACCTGAGTCTGGAAGTCCTGGAAGAAACCTTGGCTCAGGTAAACACTCATCAGTGCATACTAATAACTGAAGCCCCAGGGTGGATAAGATTACAGAGTACAACTGTTAAACTGACAGAGAGTCAAGGACTCTTGGTAGTACCAACATTGAGGGGAGGGGAAGAAGAAGGGCCTATGAAGATGACAGAAAAAGAGTGAGAAGGTACTCGATGATCCAGGAAAGTGATGCCAAAGCAGTGGGGACTTTTAAAACATGAGTGACTGACCAACAGGCCCAAATGTAGTGGTCATGGGTTCAGAAAGGTTAGAAATTAGATCATTCCACTGGGCTTGGCAATTAGGATATCACTCATGCCTTTGGTGAGAGATTTCAGACTTCATTTAAGCTCTAGCAACACAGCAGATTACACTGTATAACCCATATCACAACACTCTTAAAGAAATCTGGATAAAACATACCTCTCCCCTAAAATCTTAATACATAGAAGAGCACTGAGAGAGAAAGAAAGAAATTACCACATAAGGGGGGAAAAAAAGACTAAAATCAAAGCCTATACCACAGGAGTCCATGACAATATCAGACCTGGATATAAGCCCTAGGATCTGGGTGTTTAATGCTTTCAGAGGGATAGGACATGCTGCTTTGAGTTCACACAGCATGGGCAACTGGAACTAAGAGCTCTGCATAAAGCTAGACATCTAAGGGCTACCCAATATATAAAAAGGGGGACAAGAGAAACTCTACTACCCAGGAGCCATGCTGTTTCTCATGCCTCTGGGCAGGGGGAAAAAAAAGGCCTTCTGCAAGAAACAAAAACCCCCAGCCTGTTCTATTAGTGTATGTAAAGTCGTGGTATTTGAACTCCAAGCTGAAAAATTGCATAGAACTGGTATTAGATCTATGAAACCCCTAATTTTCAAAAATAGTGACCCGTATAGAACCCAAGACCTGTGACACACCTCTTGACAAATATAAACTCACAGTTAAAAAAACAAAATAAAAATTATAAACCACACAAGGAAACAAATCACTCTGACGAGAGTCAGCTAATCAAGTAGAACTGGATGTTATTTTTTAAATCTGAAACAAGTTAAAAAGGCATAGGAATCATTAGGAAATGAGACACAAGGAGGAAAACATTTTTAAAAAGAATAAATAGAACATCTTAAAAAACAGTCCTCAAAATTAAAATATGATGGATGGGCTCAACAGAATATAAGATACAACTGAAAAGAGAATTTGTGAATCATAGGCTAAAACTGAAAAAAATTACCCAGAGCTCAGCATGGGGAGATAAAGAGATGGAATATATAAAATAAAGATAAATGACCAGAAGGACAGAATAAGATCCATCACACATTCTAACAGGAATTCTAGAAAAGAATAAAGAGAAATAGAATATGACAATAATCAAAAAGAGAACAGCTGAGGATTTTCCAGAACTGGGGAAAAATAAATACATTAATTCTTAGACTGAATAAAGTCATTTAGTCCTAAGAATTTTAAATAAAACAAATCCACACATTGATATGTAATATTATAATGAAAAACCTGAAAGGAGAAAAAACATCTTTAAAGCAAATAGAAAAGATTATCCTCAAAGGAATGAAAGACAAACTGCAGACTTCTTACCAGTAACAGTAAATTCCAAAAGACAACAAAATCTCTATTAGTCTGCTGGGGCTGCTATAACAAAACACCACAACCTGGGTGGCTTAAGGAACAAACAGTTCTGGAGGCTAGAAATCCATTTACTCACAGTTCTGGATCTAGAAGTCCATGATCAATATTGCAGAAAATTTGGTTTCTGATGAGGGCTCTTGGCTTGTAGATGGCTGCCTTCTTGCTGTGTCCTCACATGGCCTTTCTTTCCTCTATGCTTGTATAGAAAGAGATAAACCTCTGGTGTCTCTTCTGCTTCTTATAAAGACACTAGTACTACTGGATCAGGGCTCCACCCTTATGGCCTCGTCTAACCTTAATTACCTCCCTGAAGCTAGGGCTTCAACATATAAATTTTAGGAAGACACAATCCAGTTCATAACAGAATAGTATCTTCAAAGTGCTCAGAGAAAAATAGCTATCAGCTAGAATTCTATACCCGGCTAAACTATACTTAGCCTTCAGCAAGAAAGCCAAAGATATTTTCAAATAGGGTTATAAAATTCCTACATCTAAATAATCACTGAAAGATGTACAAAATCAATAGTATACTTAGCAGAAATTGAAACTAAAAGAGTGAATAGATGAAGCAATAAATCAACTGAATTGGTAAAACGGTCACTCAACAAATATCTATTGAGCACTCTCTCCTCTGTGGTAGGCATTGTTCTATCTGCTGGGGATGCCAGAAAGAATAAAACAAAGGCTGTGCTTTGTTCCATACAACCTGGTAAATGGCAATAACTGCACTGAAGAAAAAAAAAATGCTGAAAAAGAAGACAGGGAATAGGGATAGAGTTTTTATTCCATGTTGTTAAATCTATATAGGCGTTGATTGAGTATCAAAAAATAATAGCAGGCCAGGCACGGTGGCTCATGCCCATAATTCCAGCACTTTGGGAGGCCAAGGCAGGTGGATCACGAGGTCAAGAGATCAAGACCATCCTGGCCAAAATGGTGAAACCCCATCTCTACTAAAAATACAAAAATTAGCTGGCCATGGTGGTGTGCATCTATAGTCCCAGCTACTCAGAAGGCTGAGGCGAGAGAATCGCTTGAACCCAGGAGGCGGAGGTTGCAGTGAGTGGAGACTGCGCCACTGCACTCCAGCCTGGGCAACAGAGTGAGACTCCATCTCAAAAAAAAAAAAATAGTAATAATAACAGTGGGAATGTTAAGAGTTTAAAAACAAGGTATTCTAGATCTGAAGACTAAAGCAACAAGGATCATTTGGATCAGAGAGGATTAAGAGGCTCAAAACTCAGTGCTGGGGAAGCAGAGGCAAGTCCCCAGATCTTTCTATATTTTCCCTCTCCCACCCTCAGTGTGCCAGCTATCAGACTTCACAGCAGTCAGATAACTAGAGTCCCAAAAGTCTCTTGTAGACTTGATAGAATCTAATGGAAAAATAGAACCATCTCTTACTTGTATCTCTTCTTAAAAGCAAAGGTACCTTTTCCTGAAGCCTCTTAGCAAATTTTCCTTTGTGCTCACTGGTCCAGTGTTACATGCCCATGACAAAGCCAGTCACAAGCAAGGGGAATGGGATCCTAACATGGGTCTTTAAATAATCCAGATTTAACCACCAGAGCTGAGTATAAGGTAGAGAAGTGAAGATGTCCAAACAAAAATCACAGTTTTTCCCAGCAAGGATGAAAGAAATGCCTACCAGGAAGATCACACCCAGTGTTCACTCCATTTGTCATCTGCCTGAAAACTCACCACACAGGGGTGACTACATGACACCCTAATCATACCTCCACACAATGTGGAAGAACACTGGAAATTTTTTAAAAGAAAATTATGTTAACCTAATTCCCTCTATACATCCAACTGCTTTAACCAAAACCCATAGCATGTGCTTATCACACGCATGTTAATTGACCTATATCTCTACCACACTAAGTCAGTAACCAAACTATAAAGATAACAGGACCATCCGACTATTCTCAAATCAATCCTTGAAGATGGCAGATCTGAACACTTCCCATGCAGTAGCCCAAACCACGGCGTCAAATTATGCAGGTATTTAAATCTTCCCAGATGCCCCTATCCAAACTCTCTCTCTTCAGGCTATATGGCCACTTCCAGATTAGCCGAAATGTCAAAGAAATGTGCCTTTGCTAACTACCATTTTCAAATTATTTCAACATTATCAGATTAGAGGGAGGTTGTATAAATGGCTAAAGTGGGCTAAATACTTTCACTGCTACGATGAAAAAATGAAATTATGATAATGGAATTTTAGGGCCAAAAGGGACTTCTCAGAGTATTTAATATGACTCCCACATTTTATAGATGCGACTTTGTGCAAGTCAGTAGTACCAGGACTAGCAATTTGACAAAAGAAACCTTTTAAATATCTGTTACCATGCTGTCCTGGGAACAAGAGAGTATACATTAATTCAGCAGTTCTCAGGTTGCTCCTGGGCCCTCTGAAGCTTGTCGAGGAGTTCTAGGACTAAAAACCCCACTGTTAAATACAGTTAACATAAACAGTTCAGATAAATACACTGAGGTTATGGTTTCCCACATCATTATTTAGATGTATGAAATAATTTTATGCTAGTTCCTTCCTCTGCTCCCTGCTCAAACCTATTACATCACACCCGGTTCATATAAATTCTAGAAATTATATTCATATTAAAAGCACCTCAAGAAAAAACAGAATATGAATCTCATAAGGTAAATAAGGGAAGCTCTGGTTTCTCTCCTGTCCACCACTATATCCCCAGGTCCGGCAGAGCCCCTAGCCGATAAGTCATCAATAAAGGTATTTAAGTAAGTAAATAGATCACTGTAGTGCTTTTAACCTTTCAAGATACTTTCAAAACTATTACCTCAAACCCACAATCTCTTACAATCTAGGAAGAATCCATTTATTTACTTCCGTTTTATAGATGAGGAAAAAGAAAGTGACTTAGTGACTTGCCAAACGTCATGTATCTCTAAGTAAGGGCAAAATTGGGACTAATGCCTGGCTTTCCTCATTGATGTTCCAGATATTAGGCCATGAGTGCAAAACAGCACTTTTTAAACTGAAAATGGCCATATAAATATAAGCTATTGCTAATACACTATGCACACCCCAAAGCAAAAGTCTCCTGTGGAGTATCTGCTTACTTTATTATCCATGCCGCTTCAGTCTATCAGCCTGGAGAATAGCATTGGCCACGCCTTCAACAACACTGCCTCCATATA
Source organism: Theropithecus gelada (assembly GCF_003255815.1). Classification (NCBI taxonomy): domain Eukaryota; kingdom Metazoa; phylum Chordata; class Mammalia; order Primates; family Cercopithecidae; genus Theropithecus; species Theropithecus gelada. Next base: position 58,423,449 of record NC_037677.1, read on the forward strand.
CATGAGCTACCCCGTCAGCAAAGACATTAAAATGTGGTTTCTCACCGGCAAGCTGAGCACAGGTCACCTCACCAGTCTCCAAGTAATCCTGAGTAACTTTTGCATCACCTTGATCTGATTTGTGCTAAAACTAATGCCTTCAGCTGAGCACAATCAGAAGGAGAAAACAATTGTGTGATTCGTCTGCAGGCACTCCACCAACCTGGATCACTTTCCAGCTCATTTTAGCTAGGTAAATAATAGCTTGATATGTAGCACCTGCTAAGTGAAATGAAAATGGAAAATGTTTCAAAGGATTTTTGCTTAATGTCTTTATACCACTGTAAATGTATGAAAATTTTATATCTGGGTTTTTATTACTGTTGATTGCTAAACTGACAAGGGAAAATAATCCAAGCTGGCACATTAATGAAACATGATTTTTTTTCCTAAGTTCTTTTTCTTTTATAACAAAGCTAAACACAATTAAATGGTAAAAGCCACTACAACTTTTAACTCTTGAAGGACTGAACAGTAAGATATCAGACTTTTTTTACATGCTTTTTTAGCCACTTCTCCCTTGTCTAGGAAACCCAGTGCTTGCTTCTGACATAGTGGCATGCCCAAACCCAGCCGCAGGTTTTCAGGTTTGACCTCTCAACACCACTACTTTGTTGCTTTTCAAATAAATGTGCTTTCAGAGCCTTCAGAAACATGCCTACCCATTCCAGAGAGCTATGACAATACAGAGAAAGAGAGAAAAAAGAAAGAGTCCCAGGAGTTGTGGGCATATGCCAGGAGAGGCCCCACAGAGAAGAGACGTGCCCTCGAGAAATACTGCCAACATTAATCCAAGTCTCTGAAGTGGGTTGAGCCCCACCAGTAACAACAAAGAGGAGCCCAGCACCCTTCCCACAGTGCTCTCTCACACAGATATTTATGAAGGGGTTGCCTCAGAAGCCTACATTCATCCAAGAGGTGGTGTCAGTGGTGGAATTAGTCACACCTGCCAGTGAATAGCATCTAACAGCTGTACAGACACAAGTGAGTTATTGGTCTTGGGCTACAATCTCCCAGGAAGCAAACTATGCAATTTCTGCTGCTTCCAGGCCAATTGAAAGGAACTTAAACTTGCAAATGATTAAGTATCTTAATTGTGTCATCTTAAAGCATTGTATTACCATAACCAATACCAAAAGGCTGGGAGAAACCCAGCTGGGGCATTCAGATGCCTGACCCTAAATTTTAGCAGCCATGACACTTTTCATCCTACTTCTCCCTCATCTGCAGATCCTGTACACAGGCTCTTACTTGCCCAAAGAAAGCTAGTTAGTAGAAGAGGCAGCCCTAGAAACCAAGGCCTCTGACTCCTAGTCCAGTATTCCTTCTTACCACAGTGTTCTCTTGTTTTTATAAAACAGGAAAGGAAAACTAGGAGAATAAGTATGTGTTTAATTAATTTCTCCTAACATTTAATTTTATGAACACAGCCTGTATTAACAAAGTACCCGCTGAAAATCCAACCCTATGCAAGATGCTGGAATTATATAAAAAGAAACATAACATGCAATATGTGCCCTCAAGGAAGTTATGTTCTGAACCAGGAGGCAAAACTTACATTACACTAACAACATTCATTCAACAATATTTGTTAACACACACTATGAGCAAAGCATTGTGGTAAATGTCTTCAGAGAAACTATAATAAGACCGCAATTCCCCTCCACCAAGGAGGCTGTAACTGGGTGAAGCTGGGTTGAAAAAGACCTCAAAAGCTACCCAGTAAGCTCTTCACACTCAGCCATACCCTGGCCAAGTGACTCTGGTCATGCTTCCCCTAAAAAGACTACAATTGGTCTACTTTCGACTTAAAATGTAGGGCCCAGAATTGAACACAATACCTAGGTGTAGCCTTCCTCCTTTTTCAAGATAATATGCTTGTGTCATTGAACCTACAATTTCGTGGGCTTCTTAAACCCTCAAACAGATATTTGAACACGCCAAATACAACCATGTTTTCTCATACATCACTCCTATTCTGGTACTTAGCTTTAACAAAGCAAAGTGGGCCCAAGAGCAAGTGTAATCTTAAATTTTATCTCTTCTGATTGTCCCATAAGTTCTAACTGATAAAATATGGGGGGATCATGATTCTATTACCTGATTCAACTGTCCTCTCCAGCTCTGTGTCCCACAAATACAATACATGTATTTTCCGTATCTTCACCTAAGTCACTGGTTCTTTTGCCAAGAATCAGGCACAAAACCAAGTTCCTCCAAACCAACATAGCTCCATTTAGGTGCCCTCTTTTGATAGAGTTGTTTGGCAAAAATCCAGTGTTGCATGTCTTCCTGAACTTTAAATGCTTGGTGCTTAACACATTTTCCTTATCTGTTAAGTCAAAAAAAAAAAAAAAAGGAAGATAATTTGGCCTGATCTATTTGCAATGAACCCAAGACTGGCTCCTAAACAACTGCTGGTCACTATCCATCCCTGTGATAATTGGTATTAGACTCTCACTCCAGATTCTAAAAGTAATCGTTAGTTAGTAGGGGGATGCCAGAGAAAGGAACTAGGCCATAGTTTGGCCTAGCATAGAGCACTTGCAGGGAATATTAGAAAAGGTGGCTGGAGGAAGGTAAGGGCACCTGAACGTGGAAGGCCTTGACGTCTGTGCTGAACCGATCAGACAACTCTGAAGGCAGCAGAAAAACAGTGCTTTGGAGCAGAGTAAGGGTATGATTAGAATATCTAGAAGAAAAAAAATAACTAATAGCAGAGGACAAGATAGAGGAGAAGACAGCAGCTAGAATTATGATCAGGCTCTTAGATGGTTCAGGAAAGAGGTTGAAGTAACTTGATAAATAGTGAACATGAAAATCAGAACACAAGCCAATGATGAAGGTACAATCTGGTGACTGATTAGGTAGGGAAGGAAGCAAGGGAAGGAGAAGTCACTGACCATGATGAGGCCCCTCCATGGGATGTCATTTACTAAACAAAGGAAGGCCAGAGGAGTAGTGGCCTCTTAGAGTAAAGGAAAAGATAAGTTGGTTTGGATGGAGTATTTCTGAGGTTCCAGAAGAATAGCCAATGTCTAGAGCTGTCCAGAAGTCAACTGGAACGGTGGAACTAGACCTTGGGAGAAAGAGAAAGTGGGGCTGAAGACAAAGTAATGAAAATATCTGTATTTTGGAGTTGATAGAAAGAAAAGCAGCCGGAAAATTACCTGGGGAAGAAATGGCCAGCAAACTGGATAGAGATACATTAGAGAAGTCAAAAGGAGAGAAGCTTTGAAGAAGAAAAGTGTGCAAATGGTAAAGTAGTCAAGGAGAAGGCAGATAGAGAAATTGCCATTGGAGTTTGTGCCTAGAAAGCCATCTGAGGCCTTCAAGAAAGTATTTTAGCCTTAGCAGTGCTTCTTAGACTTTCTTGTGACATTAATCACTTGGGAATTTTGTTAAAATGAGGATTCTGACTCAGTAGGTCTGGGGTGGGGCCCATGACTCAGCATTTCTAACAAGTTCCCACGAGATACCCATGCTGCTGGTCCACAGATCACACTTAGAGGACCAAGTGTAAGGAGTGAATGGGAGGTGAGCATGTGAAGAACACGAGTGGACATAACTCTTTCAGGAAGTTTGGTAGAGGAGAAGAGGAGAAGGAATGAGCAATGAGATAGATAATATAAACTGTGAGTGCTGTGAAAATCAAGAATCAGAAGAAGAAAGCATTGATACTGCTGAGTTTTAAAGAAGCCCTTCAATCTAAAAGCTTACCCAGAGAACTTTGATAAGTGTGTTAAGGAAATCCAGTACATGATTTCAGTTCCTTACAGGATCTCACTCTGTCACCCAGGCTGCAGTGCAGTGGCATGATCTCAGTTCACTGCAGCCTTGACCTTCCAGGCTCAAGCAATTCTTCCACCTTAGCTTCCCAAGGAGCTGGGACCACAGACACATACCACCATACCCAGCTAATTTTTAAATTTTTTGTAGAGACAGGGTCTCGCTATGTCTCCTAGGCTATTCTAAAACTCCTAGGCTCAAGCCATCCATCTGCCTCGGCCTCCCAAAGTGCTGGGATTATAGGCGTGAGCCACTGTGCCCAGCCTCCTCTGCCCTTTAATCATACATGACCCCAAGGATTTAGAGTCTAAAACTAAGTAGAAAGTACAGAGTTTCACAATGAGGTTGACCAGCAAAAAATTAACATACCTTTCCATGACTTTATTTACTGGCTAGTAAAATATCCCACTTGCTAGCCCCATTCCCTCTAGAAGAGCCTTCCTGATTAGAGGGCTGCTCCTACAATGCAGTTCTCTCTTATACTTCAGCACCTCCAAGTCATCCACACCTGTTTGATTAGGACTTAGCCTTTGTTGACAGACTTTATCTTTGGAAATGCCCTCAGCTGTGCCAAAAAAGAATAAGTTAAGCAAAGGATTAACCAACACACTCTCACTGATGCAGTCAAACTGGCACCCAGTTAAGAGGCCGAGAGCAACAATTTCAGGTAAGCACCCTCCACGAATGGCTGCCAAGCTGCCCAGGTAATCCCCCAGTGAAAGAATGCAGTATTCAGCCCCTGTTCTGACAACAGCCTTGGTGCTTTTAAATGGAAACTGTATTCTTCAAGGAACTTTCATGGAATCTTGACACAACCTAGGAAACAAAACCATTCCCCCAAACCCACCAAGAACCTCCGATCTGCCAAGGTCATGTGACAGTTCTGAGACAAGTCAGGACAGCATAGAGAATCTCCCCATCTGGGTGGTACCAAAGCTTTTGCTTCAAGAGTTGAGTAGAAAATCTTTATGGACTATTTCCATTCCTTGAATCAGTCAATCAAAATGATCAAATGAATTTTTGAGAGAGAGGTTGCCAGAGAGAGGACCCAAGGGATATTAAAATAAAAAGACCACATGATCCTAAATGGACCAACCAGTTTAAAACAGAAATTTTATATGCAAAAATAATTTTTCCTGACATTTATGGAAAATCATGGAATCGCAGAATGTTACAATCTGGAGAATCCCTTACAGATCAGCAAAAAGATCACCTGTGAAGTTTGTGAAAAATATAAATGTCTAGGCCTCACCCCATACCATGGTCATACTGACCCAAACTCTCCAGGGGTGTCCAATTAACCCATTTTATTGACAAGATCCAGAGACGCTAACTTTCCCAAGACAACAGGTTTATTTTAAAGTCATATTCCATCTCATTTCAAAAAGGATGTAAGACAGAAGTCACATGATTGGTAATGATTGAATCAATTACTGAATGTAGACCCTTACATAGGATTCAAGTCAATTAATACACTGAAGAATAATTGTATGTTATCCAGTGCAAATTTTTATTGAAACACATAGAGTTTTGCTCTCCTGGCAAAGTGCTTGGAAATAGCATTCTTCTCCCACTGTGCCAGCACCCTCTTGATCACACTTAACCCCCAAACTGCCTTAGTTAGACTAATTTTCAGGGAGGTACTTTTAAAAGTTTTTAGCAGAGATCAGGAAAATCAGGCAAGGAAGACAAGGACCAAAAAAAAAAAAAACAAAATCATACCACTGACAATCACCTAATTTAGTTTTTTTCTAAGTTGTATACATTTCCCAATCGTTTCTCTGGAGGAGGATAAGGGGACATGACTGTTGTTTGTCCAATGAAGCAGTGCAGTGCATATCCTTTCCCTCATCAGAGAACACGAAACATTTCGCTGGCTACATCCTCTATGTGTCTTGGAGGATTTAGACACAACTTAGTAAAGTCACTCATGCCAGGCCTCTTTCATATCAGTCTGAAAGGACACATCAAAACACCTTGGTCCTTGAAACCTCTTGAGGACACAGATGGAAGACAGTTGGACTTAACAAATCAACACATAGCTCTATACATTATCTGGCTTTAAAAGAAGAGGAAAAGAGCTTAGCGGAAACAGCGACTTGCTTAAAAGGTGGACAAATCGCAACTGGGCAAAGCAGGAGAAAAGACATGCAGACATTTGGCCACTCGCCTCAATCCCAGCTCTAGCTGATTCTCAATATCGAAGGAGAGCCAGTTGCAGCTCTCACTGAAACTACGTAGAGTTGGACCAGGGCCAGGAGACCTGGACAAACCAGAAGCCATGCCTCACATCTGCACTAAGAAAGTCATTTCCCTTTATCTTGCCCACTAGTACCAATCTTGCAGAGCTAGAACATGGGTTTTCATAGCCAGGCTGCCTCCTAAAATCCCAAAGCACTTATACAGCTATTTTAACCTCCCTGAGAAGTAAAAAGTCAGGCTTTATTGGTCTCATTTCAGTTGGGTGTTTAGTCCATTAATATTTGATGTAATTATTGATACAGTTCTGACTCAAGTCTACCATTTTACTTTCTTTTTTTTTTTTTTTTTTTTAATTGAGACAGAGTCTCGCTCTGTCTCCCAGGCTGCAGTACAGTGGCATGATCTCAGCTCACTGCAACCTCTGCCTCCCCAGTTCAAGCGAGTCTCCTACCTCAGCCTCCCAGGTAAATGGGATTACAGACACCCGCCACTACACCCAGCTAATTTTTGTATTTTTAGTAGAGACAGGGTTTCACCATGTTGTCTAGGCTGGTCTCGAACTCCTGACCTCAGGTGATCAGTGCATCTCAGCCTCCCAAAGTGCTGGGATTACAGGTGTGAACCACCGTGCCCAGCCCCATTTTACTTTTGTTTTCTGTTTGTTTGTGATCAGTTTTATTCCTTTGTTCCTAGTTTCTGGCCTTCTTTTGAAGTAACTGGGTTTTTTTTATAATTTTAATTTATCTATAGGTTTTTGAGTAATACCTCTTGCACTGGTTTCTAGGAACTATTCTAGTATTACAATATACATTATTAATTTGTTGCAGTCTGCCTAAAGCTAACATTGCACCACTTCACATAAAATGACAAAAAAAAAAAAAAATCATGCAACCATATGGGTCTGTTACCCCACCCCCAGCTTTTATGCTTCAGGTGTCATATATACTATATATGCATACACTGTAAACTCCAAAATACAATGTCAGAGTTCGGGGACTAAACGACCATGTAGACTTTTTTTAAAATCAAAGGAAAAGAATAGTCTTTTTGTTGTTGTTTACTCACATACTGGTCACGGCTGATGCTCTTTGCTTGCTGAGGATGAGTGTCCATTCTTCAACTGGAAGAACCTCCTATACCGGTTCCCGGCATGCAGATGTGCTGGTGATTAATCATCTTAGTTTTCTTCTACATGAAAATGTCTTTATTTCACCTTTATGCTTGAAGGATACTTCTGAATAGAAAATTCTAGATTTACAGAGAGTTTTCTGTTTTTTTCTTTCTGTACGCCCTTGAAAGATGTCCCACTGTCTTCGCTGTTTCTGATGAGACATTAAGGTAATTCAAATTGTTTTTTCCTTGGATGCAATGTGCAACTTTTTCTCTGGTTGTTTTCAATCTTAATTTTTTTTTTTCTTTTTGGAAGTTTAACCAAGACGCACCTGGGTGTGGTTTTCATTAAATTAATCCTGCTTAATGATTGAGCTTCTTGACTCTATATTTATATCATTCATCAAATTTGGGATATTTTCAGCCATTATTTTTTCACTCCCCCACTCCATTCCATGAGAACACGTATTAGAGCTTCTGATATTGTCCCACTGAGCCCTGCATCCCTGTTCACAATTTTTTCAAGACTGAAAAATGTCTATTGATCTTTCATTAATCTGACTCTTCCTCTGTAATCTCCATTCTACCATTAAGCTCATCCAGTGAATTTTTTGTTTGATATTACAATTCTCAGTCCTAGAAGGTTCACCATTTCTCTGCTGGGATTTCCAATCCTTCCCTATACGGTGAGCAAATGTATTTCCCTTTATGTCCTTGGGCACACTTATAACAGCTACTTTCATCAAATCATTGCTTGCTATTCCATCATCCAGGTATTCTTGCAGTTGATCTCTGTTGATTGTGTTTCGTCAAGCAGTAATTTTAGGTTGCATCCTGGATCTCTTGAATGATATGTTGTAGAAACTACAGCTTCTGCTAATTTTCTTTGCAGTCACTTTTTTAAACTACACAGTTAACTTCACTGAAATCAAACTGCAAAACACTGTCTCCCCTAAGGTAGGTAGCAGTTCACATTTCAGTTCAATTGTTTCGGCCTTATCTAGCCAGTATGGAATCTGCCCCACACATGAAGTTCAAAGTCCATCTTAGATTTAGGTATACATGGAACTTGGGGCTCCACTCTGTGACTCGCTCCTTTCAGAGACCCCACTCCTACAGCAGCTAAGGTTGTCCTGAACTCTAGTCTCTGATTATCCAAGCCAACCAAGATACATACTTTCTTTTTTTTTTTTTTTTTTTTTTTAATTTATTTATTATTATTATACTTTAAGTTGTAGGGTACATGTGCATAACGTGCAGGTTTGTTACATATGTATACTTGTGCCATGTTGGTGTGCTGCACCCATCAACTCGTCATTTACATCAGGTATAACTCCCAATGCAATCCCTCCCCCCTCCCCCCTCCCCATGATAGGCCCCGGTGTGTGATGTTCCCCTTCCTGAGTCCAAGTAATCTCATTGTTCAGTTCCCACCTATGAGTGAGAACATGCGGTGTTTG